>NW_020799144.1:12068361-12123195 GCF_003259725.1 Athene cunicularia | reverse complement strand
AACTTCCTATGTACTGTAGACAGGGATAAAGTCACTGTATTGGATATTAAAAATGTAATTGGGAAGACAGTCTGGGTTGTTCCTGTATTGGAGTAAAAGTAAAGCCATGTGTGGGATTATCTTTGCCCAAGGACCTGTGTGCACTTGGTGGGTAATGCAGAAGGACAGGGAATTCTGATGTGTGCCTCGAGGGAATTTGATTTTAGGTGAAAATAGCCTATGAACGGAACGGTCAAATAACCCTATTATTGCATACCATCACGGAGTAGCTGAATGAAGTACTCCAGGTGTGGTCCCACAAGAGCAGAGTGGAAGTGGGGAATGACCTGCTGGTCATGGTTGTATATGATAAGACTGATCTGATTTAATCTGTTTTATAAAGTTAGAGAACATTATTTTATAATGCAGAATATGATTTAAAGTAATTAGCAGAGAATGACAGCATAATATTAGGTGTATGTTAATGCAATGAAAGCAGAACAAGAAAGTACACTCTGTTCCTATTGGCTTTCTATCCAATACTATTATGAAATCTGAGGGAAGCAGAGAAGGCAGCTGTCTCTTTGTCTGGTGCAGTCTCAACTTTCCTTACATCGCCTGATGACTTCAGTGATAAGAGATTCTCAGCAACCTCCCTTCAGTACTGCCTCAAGAACACCTTCAGAAGCTTTTCTTTCCCTCCCTTAAAGTCCATTGTCAATATCCCTCACTACTTCCTGAGATTTAATTTTTTTATTTACCATGAGCAGGTGTTTGCAATGGAAAGGTTTATTTCCTCTCCATTTTCTTTAAGCTGAAAAGTCTTAATGCTTTCAGTCATTCCCTGTACATCAGTTTGTTGATATCTCAACACCCTTGCTGCTTTCTCTGGATTAATTTATTTAATTTGGCCCACTCCAATTTGGCCCATGGCATGACACCATGCTTCAACCCAGATTGGCCAAGTAGAGCAGTAGGTCCATTTCTCCTGTCTATCAGCCTCTGTTCCTTCTGGCTCAGTGGCCAAGTAGAGCAGTAGGTCCATTTCTCCTGTCTATCAGCCTCTGTTCCTTCTGGCTCAGTATAGTTCCTGCTTATTTTAATGGTGTGAAAAGGTTGACTCTTTTTCTGTGTGCAAGACGTTATTATGTAAATCTTTTCTACAGCTCTTCTACTTGTGAGATGCTGACCATTCTTTATTTCACATGTTTCTAAGTATAATACATCTCATGAGAAATTACAGCTCAAAATCTTTATTGGGAGTATAAGCCAATGGGTACGCATATAGCTGTATAGATATACAGCAAAACTGAAAATGTTAATCTCTGCTATGGTAGATTACAAAACTCTAAAAGAAAGTTTTAGAAGTTTAAAGGCATAATATGCTATAATTTTTCTTAAAACATTTTACTATGGTGACATGTAAGTGATTGAACTCAAGCTCTGTCTTGGGGTACACCCAAATTCACTTTAGATGTCATCTTTATTTTAGAACAAGTGCTATCTTCACATCAGCAGTCTTCTTCCCTCACCTTTCCACAGAACGGATTGCTAACAAGTTCTCCTGATGGCACCTTACAAGCAGAAGGAATGAAATATATACAAATATGGCAAACTTTTTTTAAAATAACAAGCCTTTAAAAATGATCCGATACGTTGTTCCAGGACATGAATTCACTTGGTGTGAAACTGTGACATTTCCAAGTACTTTCACATACCTGTGTGAAAGCAACTGGTATAAATGGAAATAAAGAGCTCAAGTGTTAGATTCAAGGTGCTAATAAGATACAGACCTTTATTTTTGGACACAAGCTGTTTCAAGACACTTTTTTTGGGTCTGAAAATGAGTTAATCTATCCAAGGAGACAGAGCCAAAGTAGCTATGAAGCTACCTGGAACATTGAAGGGGGAGATCTGCAGGCAGTACAAATTCTGTCTTCAGTTTAATATTTTTTTTAAACTGGTCTGATAACAGAGACACACATGGAAGGTGCAAAATCCTTCGTAAATGGTAAGAGGAAAAGAGATTGGCTGCATTTGGTGTGTCTTTAAAAATATTAATAATTATTGCCAGTGTTCTGTTGAAGTACAACAGTGCATTTATTATTTAAGTTCTGTGTAAAGTGTTATGCTTGTGAACACCTGATCTGAGCTTGAGTTGCTCCGAATACTTGCATTTGCCATTTTCATGTCATAATAAGTTTGACATTTAATGACATATAAAATATAATGTCTTCTGCAGTTTTGCATTTGGTGCAGTTGGACTTTACTAATGCGCGTCAGAAGTGTGAGTCGCATCAGTTTGCGTGGCAGTTCACGCAGGCAGGGCGAGCAGACAGGGCACAGATGCTCTCCGGGTTCCTGAACTTATCGAAGCTAGCCCCTTTATGGTCCTCCATGAGTAGAACGGAACCATGGTCTCCACTCGCAGCAAAACCACCGCCAGAAAGAATGTGGCGACCCAGACAGAGCTGCCATGCAAAGATGCAGAGGTTCAGGTCTCGGGCTGCAGGGAGGTCCTGCCGGAGGGCAGCAGGGACAGCACCCGTATGTGCTGCGATCAGCTGGGTGACCTGCTCAGCCTGATGGTGGAACTCAAAGAAGTGGTTGAGAGATTAAGAAGTATTAGGGAGTGTGAACGGGAAATTGCCTGGTGGAGTAACACACTAGCACCCCTGAAGCAACAGGAGTTAATGGAAGCTCCAAACGAGGCAGGTAATCCCTCATCCTCTTGCTATCAGGCAGAAGGAGGGTCCCTAAGAGATGAGGGAGGCTGGAAACAGGTCCCTGCTAGGGAGGCAGGAAAATCGTCTCCCCACCTACCTCATCCTCCATGGTGCCCCTTCACAATAGATTCGTGGCCCTAGAACTTTTGAACATAGAAGAGAAGGAGGAAGAAAATGAGACAAACTAAGTGAGAGTGACAGAGCTTTAAACTAGATTTGAAGGGGGAAGAGGGCAAAACATCAGCCCATCTGAAGTGCATGTATACCAACGCACACAGCGTGGGTAACAAACAGGAGGAGCTTGTAGCCATGAACAGGAAAATGATGATGTTGTTGCTATTACAGAAACATGGTGGGATGTCTCCCATGACTGGAGTGTGCCAGTTGATGGGTACAAGCTCTTTAGGAGGGACAGACAGGGAAGGAGAGGTGGTGGGGTGGCTCTGTATGTTAAGGACTGTTATGATTTCTTCGAGCACAGGTGTAGTGAAGACAGGGTTGAGTGTCTTTGCATTAGAATCAGGGGGAAGGCCAACAGGGCAGATGTTGTAGTAGGAGTCTACTATAGGCCACCCAACCAGAACAGAGAGATGGACGAGATATTTTATAGGCACTTAGGAGAAATCTCACGATCGCTTGCCCTTGTTCTTGTGAGTGACTTTATCTTCCCAGACATCTGCTGGAAATACAACACAGCCAAGTGGAACCAGCTCCAGAGATTCCTAGAATGTGTGGGAGAGAACTTCCTGATGAAATTGGTGAGTAAACCGGCCAGAGAAGGTGCCCTGCTGGATCTCCTCTTTGTGAACAGAGAAGGACTGGTGGACGATGTGGAGGTTGGAGGCCGACTGGGGCACAGAGATCATGAAATAATAGAGTTCTCTATTCTTAGAGAGGCCAGGAGAGAGCTAAGCAGGACTGACATCCCGGACTTCAGAAGGCCTGACTTTGTCTTGTTTAGGCACCTGCTTGAAAGGATCCCCTGGGAGAGTCTCCTGAAGGGTACAGGGGCCCAGGAAGTCTGGGCACTCTTTAAGAAGGAAGTGTTAATGGCTCAGGAGCAGGCCCTCCCCAGGTGCTCTAAGAGAAGCCAGTGCCAGAGAAGACCACCCTGGCTGAACAGGGAGCTTTGGCTGCAACTCAGGGAGAAAAGGAGAGTTTACAGCCTTTGGAAAAAGTGGCTAGCCCTCACAGTAATTACAGAGAGGCTGTGAGGCTATGCAGGGTGGAAATCAGAAGGGCTAAAGCCCAACTGGAATTTAATTTGGACTTTGCAATCAAGGATAACAAGAAAAGTTTCTATAAGTATGTCAGTAGCAAAAGAAAGTCCAGGGAGAGTCTCCATGCCCTGCTAGATGCAGGAGGAAATTTGGTAACAAGTGATGAGGAGAAGGCTGAGGTGGTTAATGCCTTCTTTGCCTCAGTCTGTAATAGCAAGGTTAGTTGTATTGATGAAATCCAGCCTCCACAGCTGGAACACAGAGACTGGGAGAACGACCCCGCTGCAATCCAAGAGAAGACAGTCAGTGACCTGCTGCATCACACAGACACACACCAGTCTATGGGACCAGACAGGATACACCTGAGGGTGCTGCAGGAGCTGGCTGGGTGCTCGCCAGGCCACTTTCCATCATTGCCCAGCAGTCCTGGCTGACCGGGGAGGTCCTGACAGATTGGAAATTGGCCAGTGTGGCGCCCATCTATAAAATGGGTTGGAAGGATGATCTGGGAAATTACAGGCCTGTCAGCTTGACTTCAGTGCCCAGGAAGCTGATGGAGCAGCTCATCCTAAACACCATCACACAACACATATGGGAACACCAGATGCTCAGGCCCAGTCAGCGTGGGGTTATGAAAGGCAGGTCCTGCCTGACAAACCTGATCTCCTGCTACACAGGGCAACCTGCTGATTGGATGAGGGAAAGGCTGTGGATGCAATTTTCTTGACTTTAGCAAGGCTTTTGACACCATTTCCCACAACATTCTCCTGGAAAAAATGACTGCCAAAGGTATGGACAATCGCACACTTCGCTGGGTAAAAACTGTCTGGATGTCCGGGCCCAGAGAGTTGTGGTGAAGGGAGTTAAATCCCGCTGGCGGCCGGTCACGAGTGGTGTCCCCCAGGGCTGGGTGCTGGGGCCACTCCTGTTTAACATCTTTACTGATGATCCAGAGGAGGGGATCGAGTGCACCCTCGGTCAGTTTGCAGATGACACCCAGTTGGGTGGGAGTGTTGATCTGCTCGAGGGTGGGGAGGCTGCAGAGAGACCTGGACAGGCTGGAGCCATGGGCTGAGCCCAGCTGGGGGAGTTTCACTGGGGGCAAATGCCGGGGGCTGCCCTTGGGCCACAACAACCCCCAGCAGGGCTACAGGCTTGGGGAGGAGTGGCTGGAGAGCTGCCAGTCAGAGAGGGACTGGGGGGTAATTGACAGCCGGCTGAACAGGAGCCAGCAGTGTGCCCAGGGGGCCAAGAAGGCCAATGGCATCCTGGCTTGTGTCAGCACTGGCGTGGCCAGCAGGGACAGGGAAGGGATCTGAGCCCTGTACTCGGCACTGGTGAGGCCGCCCCTCGATGACTGGGTTCAGTTTTGGGCCCCTCACTACAAAAAGGACATAGAGTTACTCAAACATGTCCAGAGAAGGGCTACAAAGCTGGTGCAGTGTCTGGGACACATGTCCTGTGAGGAGCGGCTGAGGGAACTGGGGGTGTTTAGTCTGGAGAAGAGGAGGCTGAGGGGAGACCTCATCGCCCTCTACAACTACCTGAAAGGAGGGTGCAGAGAGCTGGGGATGAGTCTCTTTAGCCTAGCAGAAAGCGACAGGACAGGAGGGAATGGTCTCAAGTTGCACCACAGAAAGTTCAGACTAGATATTAAGAAGTATTTCTTTCCAGAAGGGGTTGTTAGACGTTGGAATGGGCTGCCCAGGGAGGTGGTGGAGTCCCCATCCCTGGAGGGGTTCAAGAGTCGGGTCGATTTAGAGCTTAAGGATATGCTGTAGGTGGGAACTGTGCTAGGAGAACGGTTGGACTAGATGATCTCCAGGGTCCTTTCTAGCCTAGATGATTCTGTGATTCTGTGATTCTGTAATGGACCCTTCAGTTAACTGATAGTTTTCACAAGTTTAAAGTCAAAAGTGCCCCTCCTAAATGCCTGTCTCTTTTTTGCCTAACAGTATTTCTGTTCACTTCAATATTTTAATGTGCAGATAGGTAGCATTAATTGGAGACAGAGATGGAAGCAATATTCTCATAATAATCCTTTAATTAAGATTGGGAGATAAGGGTTGTAGCACTAAATGAAGAAAAATTGCTTAAACAACATTTTACAGGGGACTAATATATATATGCAAAAAGACGTGCAGAGTTTGAAGACAGAGTATATTTGCCAGTGTGTGTTTGTACTCTCTCACAAAATCTAACAACCACTTTTCTATTAGAAGGGGATTTTCCAGTACCATATTCCATATTAGTGTCATGTTTCATTTTTATCAATTTTTAGCAAATAGCAGACCTGATTAATCAACTAGCTTTATGGCAGTAAAGCCAATGTCAGCTGGTTTATTTGTTCAAAGTTTAGTATTAAATATCAATTAAAATTGACCATGCTAATAAACGGCTTAGGTAAGTATTTAAGCCATGAATCAGAAGCGATAGTCACCATAATATGCTCTCCTTTCTAGTAAGACTCTAGGAGGAATACTGCACCAAGATTTCATTGAGAATCTGTCAGAAAATTATTTTTTATTTGCTTAAGACAGTATAGCAGATACGGGTGTTTGTCATTTTGCCCATCAAGTTCTAAGCTGAATTTACAATTCCACAAAAAACTCACACAAATTTTGGATTACAATTTCACAGTTTGAGAGCTTGAACTCATATCAGCAGGCACAAAAGCAAAGAGAAGTTCCTTGTAATCACATATGCTGAAGACAGCATCTGACACAGATTGCAGGTCTAGCCCAGAAATGGTTTTAATGATTAAATGAATTCTGAAAATGAAAGATGAAAACCATTCATTTTTTCAGTGATATTTAACAGTGTAGAAAGCCGGGAATACCTGATTCCCTTCTGTTCTTTGTTGGAAACATTTAATTACCTGAGGTTTATTTGAAGCTGGTAGTTTAATACAGTAATGAAAAGCAGATGTTATTTATTTATATTTTACTCCTTTTATGTAGTTACAAAGTCTTAGTCTTTGCTCTGATTTAACACCACTGCTGAAAGCACCCATAAGACATTCCATTTTAAATGCCTTTAAAAATTGCACTTATACAGTGTATCTGGCTGTACAATGAGATTAAATATAAAGACAAACTAATCACAAGTGTGTGAGTATTTTGGTCTGGTTTTCACAACATTAAGAAATGCACCGCCTTCCCTGGCCACTTTTCTGTTGCGCTTGCAAAGAGACAAGAAGACACTCAGTCTTGCTAGAGCAAGTTTTCCATGGTATTTGTTGATAATGAAAACAATTTGTCTACTTTTAAAACTATGATCTAAAAGTTGCTGAGCTTAACGTTGTTCTTTAGAGATGCATTTCTTGGAGGAGGAAATGGCTGCTGTGTGATCCACAGTCTCTGACCATACCTATTTATTTTGTAAGCAGTCAAGCAAGGATCCTTTAAATAAATTCCCATCTGTAGCAACAGAGTGTGTAAGTGGGATGAAGGTTTACCATAACACAACAGAAAACTAGAATTCAGTCTCTTACAGTTTGTATTATAAGAATAGTTGGCTAGATCACTCCATTTTGCCATGACAAACATTTTCAGAGGGAACATTTGGGAAGTTTCAAGTCAAGTACAATGTCTGAGCCAGGTTTCTGAAGGCACATGCATAGTCTGCATTCATAGAATCATTTAGGTTGTAAAAGACCTTTAAGATCATAAAGTCCAACTAAAATAAGAGACGAGATCTCACATAAATTTGTTTATAAATGATTCCTTCTTCCTTTGTTAAAATTTCTACTCAAGGAAACAGAGTATCATGTTTTGTAAACACAGCCTGCACCAAGAGAGCAACTATACGTGCATCACAGGTTTCTCCTCTAAGAGAAAAACTGATTGAGACACTGCATGTTCTGCTGCTACCCAGACATACATCAATTAACTCGAAATTACCGTTTCACACTTAGAAGACCTGCGAAACACAGTATGATCACACATTAGTTATTTTGTGAGGAACCACCTTTCGTAGCTCTAATACACAGTTAAAGGAGTCACCCATATAGGTAGAATAAATGCCACTTTTGTGTTAGTATCAGTTATGTCAGATAATAAGGCCAACAGTTGCCTACAGCAAAGTCAGACTCTTCTATACAACTTCCTTGTGTTTATGGGATCTGCGAACAAGGTAATGAATGCTACAACATCTAATTCGGCAATGGTGTGTCCCATATTCAATTTCAAACACATTGTGCAGACATGCAATATCTGAATATGTTCATACACCTGTTTTAGACTGAAAAAAAATATCCAGTCCCTGTAAGGAGACTCACACAAGCTGAGTAACATGTACAAGGTTTCAAAGAGTCAGTTGAAAGAATTGTTCTCTATCTATGCTTTCAGACCACCTCAGAGTCATGCTTGAGCCAGAGCTCTTCCATGTACTACATGGCTCAAAAGTTGGCTTACGAACTCACCAGCAGGATGGCAGACAGGCTCAAATCCTGGATGCTTCAGGCACCAGGAACAGAGTCCTGCCTCTGGTCCCATGGTATAGGCATCTCTAGCAGCAGGGATTCAGATTAGATAAATTCTATTCTGATGGGAGATGACTAAATGAGCAGAAGTTGCTCCTGAAAAGAGACAATCATAGCTTAAGTACGGTATTCTTCCTGTTAGAGTGCTGCAGCTAACTTGCCACTAGAAGAGCTAGGATGAGAGAAATTCACACATGAGAGAAATTTACACATTCCCACTCTTCTGGGAAGACACCAAACTCAATTCTCAGGGTTTAATCCAATGATAGCCTCATGCTAAATTCTTAAGACATGTTAATAATATTCTTAAGAGCCTGATTTCCCATTTTCCCAATGTCAGGATTCATAAAGTCCAGTTGTAACTCCAGGATGCAGCTCCCTACCTAGATTTCAGAGCCTGGCTTGTAACTGTAGGTTTTGACCTGTCAGTATGAATGTAAATGGAAAATGGGGAACAGGGCATCTCTTCATGCCAAATCTTCCAGTCTTCAAGGGGCTTCTCTGACATGTATGTTATCGTGACCAACAATACCTTCAGCTGGGACCTCATGTTCTCAGCGAAAATGTCTGCTCACCGTCCTTAATGTCATGCCAACAGTGGTTATCTATCATGTTCTGAATATACTGACACCCACAGGCAACTCATTTAGGTTTCTGTGCAGTCAGTTCCGTTTGTCAGAGTCACCTACTGAAAGATATTTTATTTGCATCTACCCAGATATTTGTCTTAATTCCCTGTTAGGCAGAGATCTAAAGCATCTCTCTTACTCTATTTTTGACCAGGAGGAACTCAAATCTTCAGATGTTTCATGTGGGAATTGAGAATTACAGCATCATTTAAGTGAAACTGTCTTCATGTATCCAGGAGAACTACACAGGAACATTAAAGATCTCTATTTTGGCATCTCACATAAATGTCAGGTCTGAGAAAGATGAGCGTGACTATACATAGTCGGAGGCCCTTGATCTCTAAGGGTAAGCTCCTACGATTTTATATTTTTTTCAAGCCTTACTCATTCTTTTATGATCTGAATGACTGAAGTGTGAGGTTCATTTTCTTGTTTTACAGCTTTAAGAGTAGGAAAGGGTGAGCATCTTGTTGTTGAATCTTACAGAGGCTGAACTAAGAGAGAGCTGCAGGGTAAAGGTCACTGGACTAAATCGTAGAGGAAGCTGTTCAAATGAGTGAGCAGTGATGACAATTTCGGTACAATACAGTAGCAAGTCAAGAAAGAGAGCATTGCTTTATGCAAAGAAATCAGGATGCCCTCTAGGTCGGTGGAAAAAATAGGCATAATTAAGCCATCACTGAAAAGCAGGGGGACTGTCTTCGGACCGATAATTATAAGTACAAATAAAACAAAGTTAAATTACAAAAATCTCACAGAAAGCCAGGGAAGTCACGTGTAGTTTCACTGAGGCTGAGCACCACACCACCAAGCTTAATTAAGCGGCTGAGACACAGTGAGGACATTTATCAAGCCCTCAATATGCTTTTAACTTCCTGGGTTTGACAATCCAAGTGTAAATCAGAGATTACTGAGTATTAGAAGGAAATCTACTTGAGCATGGCAACAGAGCTTACAATTTGATAAATATTCTAGCTGAGTATTCATGGTGAGCAGTGTCTTTTTCAAGTATGTGCACAGCCTGTGAATTGATTATCTCTGCCTAATGTTCTTCTTTAGGGCTTCTACTCAGCTGCAAAGTGGCAAACAGTTGATCAGAATCAAGGATTTTCTAACAGATGAAAGCAGATGTCTAGCTGGGAGATCGTGTGCATGAAGATGTTAAACAAAATAACTAATGGACGTCTACCTATTTTATCACCCAAATCCTACCCAAGAAGCAGGAAGCAGTTTGCTTGCTGATTTTTACATTTTTTAAAGATAAATTTTTTTTAGCAACAGTTTAGCCAGTCAGTGAAGATCTTTCTAGTGACATATCTGTTAAGTCAGTGCACTTCTGGCAAGATCACTCTTGAGGGTAGGAGAGACCATACTGATACAGATTACCATGTGAGGCTGAGATGTTATTTTATTTTGTTCCTCCCCTCTCCCCCCCTTCTCCTCAGCCTTTAGCATTATAGCTCAGAGAACAGGCCATAAAACATAGTAATTTTAAAAATGGATCTATTGTTACACAGATTCAGGGGGGCTAGTTTTCAAGCTGCAAAACTGGGAACAGTAATAGCTTGCTAATATTGAAATCACTGGCCTATCTTGGGCTCAGTAAACACCTGGAGCCGGTTTGGTTTCAACCAACGTACTGACACTTTATAGTTGTTAATGTGCTGAAGTCTGAAGACAAGCCCAAAATTCTGGAAATTCAGTTTGAAGCGCTAGCATGTGATACAAGAGCGGGCAGTCCGTGCACATTAAAGGTCAAATTAACATATTTTCATGCTTTCATCTAATTTTTTAACATTTTTGAAAAGCTAAAAAGAGTGTGTGAAAATTCTTGTTGTACATGTGCTGGCTACAAGCATTTAAAGAGTAATCAAGAGATTTCTTCATAAATCTTACAGATTATGTACAGTAATACATTATGCTACTTTTTTTTTTTTTTTTTTTTTTTTTTTTAATTACACTTTACAAATTAATATTATACAAGCAGAAAGCTATTCTGAAGTGGACAAGTCAGAATGCAGGGTATGGGGGGAATATTACTAAAACCGAAGAGCACCTAAAACATTGAAAAATGGTATGATCTTTCACTATTTTTCTATAGTTAAAATTAATAAGCTTTAAGCTAGAGTTATTTGATACAGGTTTCATAAATATATTATAATAAACAAAACATTTTGCTCTACAATTTATTTTTAAAAGTTGATGTGTATAATATTTGTAGTCTAATTACACATTTCTGGGATTTATTATTCTGTCTGGAATACTTCAAAGATAGCTTTGACACAAAACTCAAGGCCAATTGCACAATAATGCAACACTGCTAAGGAATGCCAGTGATGAGATCTATTCTACAGAGTGGGTAAATGACCATATTTTATCTTATATTCTCCTTGTTTGGTTTTTTACTATGAGAGTATGCAGGGTGTTTATGTATGATCTGTATATGCATTTACACCTTCTTCGTCTTTCACCAAGATAAAACAGATTTTGCACCTTAACTGGATGACACCAGTATCCTAATGTTTAGTATTTCTAAAAACTGTGCTTTTAGGGAAATGCAGACATTAAGATTTTTTGTTAACATAACACATCAAGCTGTTCCAAAATACTGAATTCCTTCCCCCCAGGAAAGCAACATAGCCTGATGATTAAAATCTACAGCAGCTGTTAACTTGCACAGGCACTAGTCATGGTGTTATGATAGCACTAATAATGAAATGTTTGGGTGGATGTGTCATCTTTCAGCGTAAGGATATAGCAAAGTTTGATATTAGAAGATTATCAGGTTTGAGAGACATTACATGTTATTGTATATAGTAACAGGAAATAGGTAACTTGGATGTACTTAATAATGCAAAACAAACAAACAAACCCAAAAAGCCCCAAAAGTATCTCTATAAATGAAAAAAAAACCAAACCGTCTTTACTTACATAATGCCTGCATTAACAAAATTATTAATCTCTCCTAAATACAGTTTCCAGTACAAGTTTGTTGACTAGCTAAGGACAGCAAATCTTACTGATAGCATTCCATGGAGAGCAGATCTGGAATTTTAGTTGATAAGGATATAATTAGCTGTTGGATAACAAATGGTCTTTAAGAACAACATAGTATGAGAAAAGAAAAATACTTATCTGGAAGTGGTTTTGGTTCTTTTCCTAGTCTGTCTGAAGGATGAGAGTAAGCCATGTAGTTTCCTATAAGGGTGCTTGAAGAGTTGGTAGGGCAGCTTTCAGAACGATGTTCTGACTCCTAGCCGAAGGTGATAGTGTCTTCCCTGCGGAGTCTCAACAGGACCGTAGTGCTGCGGATGTAACGGGGACAGAAGTACAGCTCTGACAGTTCAGTAAATGGTCACTGTTGTGGAAACATCCAGAAATTTGGGGTTTATGGTGAATCTGTAATATATTAATTACAAATTATTTATTTATTTACTTACTGAAGAACAAGCAAACTGTACTTTACAGGGCAAGCATCTAACACTTTCAGGGAGCCAATATGAATAATACAAGCTAGATGTTATTTATTTTATACTTCAGCCTTACATTAATTATTATGCCAGCAAAGACTTCCAGTACTAGGCTTCACTGAAGTCACTTCTATATAATACATAATTCAGGAGTGGTTTTACAGTTGTATATATGCATTTACTTATATCTGCATCTTTCCCTTTTATATTTATACAAAGGTAGATTGTGTACATCCAAAATACTTTTGCAAAACTTTATTTTGAAGGGGTTTATTTGTAATGATCAATAAACAAACTGTGTGTAACTATGTGAAATTATTCCTCACACCACTACAAAAACATATAAGAATCGCATAACAAATTTCAGAACAATCTATACTGGAATGCAAAACAGTTTATCTTCTGACGGGAAACACTTTTAGGCATCTAACACATTCATTTTTATTCTTCCCCAAAATAATTCTTGGGGAAAAAAAAAAGTTTCAGAGCAGCTGCCTAATTTTTCTTTCTGTGGGCTTTCAAGATGCTTAATTTATCCAGAGGCAGACTCCAGGTACTTTGTGATAATAGGTATAAGAGAGTATGCATTATTCAACAGACTGACCTATATGCAAATGAACAGAACATAAACATTTTAACCTAAAAGTGCTTTTCCTTATATCACAGTGCACTGTGTAACAGCTAAAACTGTACCTCTGAAGTGCACAACATAATATTGGCTTTAATGAATTTGTTTTGAGTGACTTTTTGAGACAACACAATTTAATGGATCAAGCTGTGGTCTGAGAATTAGAAACTCTGGACTTCTAATCCTGTTTTTGGCCTCCTACCAGAAGGAAATCATAGCCCTGCTGAGTTTAGCTTTCCCTTGTCTATTAAAACTGTAGACTATATTATTGCAGATCATTTTTGAAACTACTGGTTAAGGCACAGATGTGTTTAATTTACATATGTGAAAGATTATAACATACTTCTACATATATGTGTCTACTAAAAAGCGTATAATGTATTCATATTACTGCACAGAGGTATAATTTCTTATAAATCAAAATGGATGCTTCCATTGTGAATGTCCTCTCATGGGTTTTTTTTACAGATGTAAATTTACAGGTTTAGCACACTCTTTTTTTCTGTCACAGCAGCACCATATGTTAATCAAGGATTTCCTTGAAGAGCAGGATGAAAATAAGGAAACCTTCTTTATCCTCATAACGTGTTGAAAAATATAGGTAATCCTGTTATACAACATTGAGCACAATTATGTTCTGAAGGTCAGAGAAATATAGATAGCACTTCATGTTCAGCAGAAAGTACATCTGGTGATACATCTCTCCCAGTCACTTTCATCACAATAAACCCCAGCTCACTAAAATCCGAGGAAGTGATTGACATCTGCAGAGATTACATCATCCCAGCCTATGATAGGTTGAAATCCAGAAATGAGGAGCATAAGAAACTAGAAAGTTAAGGTTGCATCTTTCACAGAACAGTGGAACAGATTAGCTATCTTAGGTTAGGCATTTATTTTTTTCCCTGAACCTATCATCCCTAAACATATTGTTTCTTTTGAAAAGTGTTGCCATGCTTATCAAAATGTCAGTTAGTTGCAGAAATGTGGACTAAAATAAAACAGTTGCAGCACAAAAGACTTCTTAGCCCGTGTGCAGAGAAGAAAAAGAATGTGAAAGATGCCTCAGAGACTCTGGTGATGTCCGGACTTGTGTGTACCCAGAAGAATGTGTTCTTTAGATATTCTGGTGCATGAACGCACAGTAAGCAGGATGATAATTGCTAGAAGAAAATCCAAATGCTTAGAGCAGGGGAGATGGGATGTGACAGGCCTTTTAAGAGTCCATTGCAAAATGGCAGTGGTGGTGTTTCAAAGTTCTGTGTTCTTTCTATCTCATTTGATATTAATGAGAGTTGCAAGTGCCAGCTCCTTTCAGGAGCAGGTCTCAAATTAGCAGCAGCCTCACGTACCTGTAGATAGAAGCCCAGGGAGTACTCATGCTGTTGGCATGCAATGAAGAGGAGTAAAATTGACTCAGGAGTTAGAGATTGTGATCTTCCTGGTATCAAAGGCAGGATGATAAAAGTAAAATTGTTGCTTTAAAAATCCTCCCTAGAAGCTGTAAAAAGGAACTGGCATCAGTTTTTCTGAGCCTATAGATCTCACGTAGTTCATTTGTCTTGCTGATATGAAAGCAGATATTAACCTTCCACATATTCACTTCGTGACAACTGTCAGTGGATGTGTTTTTTTCAAGACAGAGGTCTAGTTCGATGTTGAGAATAAACATAGTATAAAAAGACCCATAAGAAATGAACCTCAGGAGAGTGAAGAAAAGGCCTTTGTCTAGGTCTTCTATTATATTCCTTGTAAATTGTTTTTCTCTTTGTCTGGTTTTGTCTGTTTTGCCTCTTTCTACCTCTGTAGCCTTCCATAATATAACACAGTAACTCACCTTAGCTATTTACTGGTAATAGCTTCCCTGGTATATATCTTCCTTTATATACACAAAGATACGCACACACACACCCCCGCCCCAAACAATCCAAATTCCAAAATAATTAAAACACACAAAGCAGAACATCTAGACAAGTATTATAGTTTAGTCTTTACTGAAAGTTGGATTTTCCAACTTGTATTTCTGCTTACATCCCCGACTCTGCCCTTTGTTCAAGCGTAAGGTCTCAGCTGGTCACAAAATCAGTGTCTGCTGTGCCGTTTAGTGCCTGATTTGACCTCTGCATTCAATTTGATGTACTTCAAGGCAGACTCTGATGTTCCATACACCAAGTGAAGTATTTTGATGCACAAATACTTACTCTTTCATCTGGCATTTTTTAAAGCTTTATAAATACTGTGGCTCTTCCCTAAAGAAAACCAGATTTAGAGCATTGTTGTTGCCATAAGCACTCTGGTTACAAACCCATCTGTCCATGTCTGCATTCTTGTGTGTCTGGATTCTTTCTTCCAGGCATTATACATACCATTACCACTTATGCTTAATAAGTTATCTTCCTTTAAAACTACCAGCAAGTTTCTGATTTGCTGCTGTTGACAAAACATAAGAAGGAATGAGCAAATTTAAGTTCCAGCCTTAATATTGCATACACTTTATGCTTTTTATAGGATTTTTATTTTAATTTTATAAAACTGAAATAAACATCTCTTATGATAAGAAGCAAAATCTGTAGCTTTGTTGCTCAGGGACAGTAAATAATAAGATTCTTATATAAGACAGAAAAGGACTCAAGATTTAAAATGCCTCCAGAAACCTCCGTTCTGCTTACAAACTCAGCGCCGCACTGCAGTAGTCTAATGAAAAATAATGAATTTTGTAGGCACTTCTACCTCCGACAAAAATCCCTAATGGAAAAGAAACAAATATCAACACAATCCTTCCTGCTCCCCATGTGTTTAAGTGAGCACTCCTCACCTGTGGTAAGGTTCTCACAAGTCTTTAGTATTCACTCAGATAAACCACTTTTCTCCCCAAAGCTCCAAACTACTAGTTTGTTCATTTCAAATCCCCAGACGAAAAGCCTAAAGCACGTGCTGGACATTGAGGCTACTTCTCTTCTGCCTTACACCTGAAGGAAGTCCAGCGTTGCACCTTTTTGCAGTTTCTCTCAAACAATTACATGTTCCCAGTTTTCATTTTGATCAAGGATGTCAGCCATAGTAATTGCATTCCTTTTCCTCTTTTGCTAGTCTTAAAAGCTTTGCTTCACTGAGATGTTGGCTATGCTACGAAAAACAAAAGTGGGAAAAAGCACAGCTCATAGCCTGTATATTTGTCATTCAACAGATGAAACCTGTGAACATCAATCTTACAGCTTTGTTGTTTTCATACACATTCTGTATAATGACTGTTTGTACTTAGCTGCAAGTGCACCTTTTAAAGATGATTTTTAGAGACACATTTCATAGAAAACTGCAAGAACAGCAATTATATAACAGAAAAAATAATTAATTCCTTTTGCAAAATTCAATTGTGGATAAGTAAAAATGTTGCTGAGTGGAGAAATTTAAAGTAATGCAAATTTAGTTTGCATGTGGATACAAATTCCAGGTGCTTACTCAAAACTCACCTGGTACATCAAGTCCAAGCCAGTAAATAAATTCAATGTGGAATTCTACTGACACACCCTCTTTTGAGTTTAAAACACAGAGCTGCAGTCCATATACACACATGCATGAAATAGTTTGAAGAGATGGAAGAGATGAAGATAGGGTTCTACCCCTTTGGGGAGATGAGCATTGAGGCTCTGAGAAAAACTGATGGGAGCTCGGATTAGTCAGTAGGTCTTTACGAATTCAAATAATTAATTGAACTTTTGGAGGCTCCTGACAGACTTTTCCCATTCTGTTCCCATACCACTGACAGGTAAAATCAGGATCTGTACGTTTCATATTGACTTTCAGGCTTTTCCCAGCCTAGAAGTGCTTGTTTTCTTCTTGAGGAAATCAGATCTCAGGGATGGGACTGTGCATGCCGAGGATGTTTTTGAATCCAGGAAACACAGCCTTGTCTTGGGGATCCAGGAACAGTACAGGTCCCAAAGCTCAGACGTAGCTATGGTTACTGAAATGTTACGGAAGTGAAGAAATCTGGTGTCATTAGTTCACCTTTCACACACCATTGCCTGGTTTTCCTCCTCTCCCTGCACTCCTCCTCTACCCCCAACCCTACTGTTTTTGTATTTCTATTCAACAGAATTTGTAACTCTGGCACATAGGTTAGGCAAATATTTTGTCTATCTTTAATTATAGTCATTAAAATAGTGTGAAAAGAAAGAGAAATTAAACAACTGCTTGGCACAGACTTGTACTTTTGACAGTGAAAGGTCAATCATTTTAAGAAATATATTACATTATTTCTGTTAAAACACAGACAGGTTAAAGCCTATTTAGTTCCTCATACGGTCTCATACGAGTTTGGTACGGTTAAGATAAGTAGGACTGGAGGAAATAAGAAACTATAAGCACTGCCTTCTTCCCCTTATCTCACAATTTAAACCAAATCGTCTGACCACCCTGTTGCTCACTAATGAGTCTGTATACCGTACACTTACTGCCATCGCGAAATCCTGGCACGATCTATTTGCGGACTGTGTGAGGAAAGCAAGTAACTCTCAACCGTCCACACCACTCCAGGACTCTTGTGCCTCCCAAGAAACAATGGGCTGCCCTGCTGCATTTTCTGATTTAGGTCTGGAAAACAGGCTTGATTTTTCTCTTACTTTGAATAAATGTTAATGTCTAAAGTGCAAATACATTCAAGGACATAAATTTTACAATGCTGTATGTATACATAGGAGATATTACTAGGTATTCCCTTTTTGTTGTGTTGTCGGGGTGTTTGGTTTTTTTTTTTGTTTTTTTTTTTTTTTTCTTTTTTTTTCTGTTTTAAACTTGGAACTTCTGTAGCAAGCTTTGCTACTTGTTTGCTGTTCCCATGTTCTATCCATGAGTGAATGAGATGGAAGGAAGGAGCTCTGTGGCCACCAGGGATACCTATTTCTTAAGACAGCATCTAAGCATTAGTTCCACTAGAAGTAATGGAGCAAGGAAGCTTCACAGAAGATTGGGTAAGCTCCAAATGTCACCAATGTGGGCAATAGTCATAACATTTTGTGAGTTGATTCCTCACAGACAGAAGTTGTATGAATTTAAAGATTGAAACTTTGAACATATTCACCAAAAGTCACATTAGAAGGTACAAATTCATATTGGGAGGCACTGGAATTTTTTTAATATAGCCCAGGTTACATGTCTGGAATGATACCTGTATAGGTGTGGGACAGCAGCAAAATTACAAAAAAGGAAGATATCTTCAACAAAATGTTTTACTGGAATTATAAAACTTAGCATTTCTTAAATCAGGAGTAAACTGATATATATTTCTTTTTCACAGTCTATGTAATTTTTCCACCATGTTGATAACCTTATTCATGGGCAATATAAGAAGCAACAGGCTTCAGAAAAAAAAGCAGCAAAGCAGTATCTAGAGGGAGATGGTCCTTCTGCTTTCCACCCTACTTGTCTGTACAGGAAGTCACTAGTATTTTAGGAACAGGGCTGAGGAAAATTCAGTTTGATTACAGTTCTTAATATATAGAGCATCTGGCTTACAGGGCTTAAAAGAACACTTTCTCAACTCAGCTAGGGATCTGACACAGGAAGAGAAGATAGGTTGCATGAAAGAAGAAGAGTGGAAAAGGGATGAAAGAGAAGATAAGATGAAGGGAAGGAAGTAGATGGCAAGGAGGAAAACTCAGGCAGCAACTGCTCCAATAAATATGACTGAAAGTTGAAAAAATAGGAAGACCGTAGATGAAACTGGACCAGAAGGATATTAAAACAAAAGCATACAGTGAGGGTAGCAGAATAGGGGAGTTAGCAGATAACTGTCATTTCCACATTTGAAACAAGCCACATAATAACAGCTAAGGTAAAAGCTACTGAATTATCTTTAACTTTTACATAGATTTATCATCTTTAACAATGTTTTGCCTTTTAATTCATGGCACCTTTGACAAAAATAAACAAATAAAAATCTTGCCCTCTTTTGATTGTAGGGCTAGATTTTGAAGTATTTTCAGTGCTTGCTTCAAAACACTCACCAGAGGCATCTTATCATTACATCAGCACAGTCTGAGATATTCTGTTTACTTACTTTGCATGGTTGTACTGATCAGGTCAGTCCCTGTTGCCCTTTGAATAGTGAGAACTCCTTCCTTCTTACTGTTTTTATAAAATAACCATACACAAGAATATAAAATACTTAGATAATTTTGACAAGAAGTGTATGGGCACCTTTGATGAGGGAAATGTTTATCACTAACATTAACAACTGTTGAGCACATGAAAGATTTTAGCAGAAGGAAGGTGAGCCCCTTGAAAGGTTTTCCTAGCAGGGAGTTCACACTATGAGTCAATTCATACAATAGATGTGGGATTTACAATTATTATTATTTTTTTTTTCCTACTAGTTGGATAATAAGGCAATAAAGCTTTCTGATGTGTTAATGTGTCAGATTGGAATGTGTTGAACTGGGTGATGAGGAAGATTTAATAAGATATTTTCCAATAGTGAATTTGGGCTGCCTGAAAACAATGATTTGAAAACACAGTAAAGGCAATGGACCATTAATGATGATGGAATGATGTAACTGAACTGATTGAATAGGGTTTTGTGATGGATGATATGAGAGATATAATTTATAAAGATTAGATTGTTTGAGTTCTCGAAGAGTACCTTCATTTTTAGGAATTTTTTTTTTTTCAAGTTCTTGTTTGCCATGTTTTTGTAAAACACAAAGATAGTATGCACAGCAGCTAGCAAAATACTCTTCTGCGAAACACAGCATTAGTTCTAGTCACAAAATGATGTTAACTATGAGTACTGATTGCTTTGAAATATGTCTAAATCTTTTTCTAATGACTTCAGTTAGTCAAGATAACAAATATAAGTCAGGCTGCATGAACATAATCTCAGTTTAATCGAACTATCACTTGGCCACTTAAATAATTCTACTTTTGATTTAACAAGTTATTTTCTTTTGCTTCAGTTCACTGTATTACTCCCTTCAGCAATCATTTTTAACTGACAAAGAACAGCATTGGCAAGTGTTACGAATATATAGAAACCATGCAGAGCAGTTGTTTTCCAACCTGTTTCTTATGACAGTTCTATTGCAAGGAAAGGAAGAGTTACCATTATGAAGGTATGCCAAAAAAAAACCCTTTAAAATGTAATTTTTACACTATGTTTACCAGCTTTTTCCCCTACAGTGAAACAATATTTTCTAGAGAAAAAATAGAGCGCTCTATGTATTTTTTCCTGTAGCGGTATTATGAGACATTAAGAAGAACTGTCCTGCTGAGGAAATTCAAGGTGGCTTCAGGGGAACAGACTGGGAGCACAGGAATGGCACCAGGGAACCAGCATCTATTGTACTTTCTACACAAACGATAGCAATTTTCCAGCCTGATCCTAACCAGGTAGGGAGGGAAAGAAAACTAAGCTGCCAGCAAGGCATGCGCAAGCAATGCACTTCCTCAGAGAAAAGGTAATTTTTGCAGTGGCAGGGAGGCCTGCTGCCCGGATGTTTTTTAACAGACAGTTTGCAGCCCAGCCTTGCTATCTCTGCTTGTTTAGCAGTATGAATAGTACCATTAGGGTGTAAGTCCCTTATTTTACAGGAAATGCTATCTGTTTGCTACTTTTACCATCATATATACTCATGTGTTATCAAACAGATACAGATAACTAGAATAAAAAATAATATCAGCAAGTCAATAAATAATTTTAATATAGGTTTAAAGTCTGTCATTTAAATGATCAGACACTCCTAGGACCTATTAGAAACTAAGAAAGTGATTGCTGTCTTTTGGTGTGACTCTTAACTTACCCACCTACAGCATAAGATGTTCCTGCATTTAAAAATAACAGTTATTTCCAAGCAGAAGCCAAATAATTTGCTCAGAAGCTAGCAGACCATACGACAATGGCTAAGTCTGCCCAGAAACCTTAATATGGTGGTTAAAACTCTTCATCTAGGTGGAAAGCAAGACACGAACAAGATGATCTTGCAGCCCAGAGACATAAACTTCAAATATGAACCAAGTCTTTAAACTTAAAAAGTTTCTTTAAGAAGGATATAGAAGACAAGAGGTTTCACCATGTAAAATCCAGATAATAAGTCCTGAAAATGAATGTTGGGATAGACCTTTAGCTTTTCGAGCAATTGTGGAAAAGTTACCTTTCAGATACTGGTGGAGTGAGGAAGATTTTTGTAAGTGGAATATTTGAAGGAAGAAATGTATGGCAAATTTAGTAAATAATACATACACTTAGAGACCTGAATTTGAGACCTTTGCATTCCAAAGACTGCTTTTCCTTGACAACTATTAGACCGTGTTTCATACTATCAGGTCAAATGAGACAGCAAAAGCTCAACAAACAACATCTACCATAATGAAAATGATACATTACTATTCCAGTAAAACACATGCAATCTGATGCGGGTTTACGAAAGACGGGAAACAAAGATAAACAAGTACCTTCCCCTCTTTCTGCATTTCTGAAAGCAGAAATGAGGCTTCTTATGCATTTCTTAAGAACCATATGAACAAAGAAGAGAAGTCCACGGCTAATCTCCAAGTCAAACTCTATTTGAAAGCCATGAAAAAATTATCATTGCTATAATGGCTTTAGATCAGGACCTGGAGAATGTAAGAAGTGAGGCTGCAGATTTGAAAGTGAAAGAGACTCACCTGTGGAGAAATCATAAAAGTTAAAAATTAAATTTATAAACCAAGCAATCTTAACTTTTCTCACTAAAAAGAGCAGATAGGATAAGCAATAGCAGAAATGCAAATCCCCCAGGGTATTTTGCATTGAGTATCTTAAGATCACAAGAATTTCTTTTGAAAGTTAAATAGAGAAAGTATTTCTTCTTATTTACTAGACAAATGTGTTGAACCCCTCTTAACTATCAGATGTTGCCTTGGACATTAGATGATTCTTTGGCATATATAGACATTTTGAAAGAAAAAACAGTAAAACTAAAATATTAAATGTGATAAAATTAAAAACTGAGGTAACAGTAAAATTATTAAAGAACACAAATATTAAAGTGTAAAAAAAAGAACAAGCTATATGCCCATGTTTAGGGATCACTGAAGCTGTATGTTTACAAATGACATGCTATATTCAATTTACAACAATTAGATAAAGACCATTAAACTACTAACTTCTGGGGTAATCTAAACTTGTTGAAATAAAATTCTAGCAAATCAACAAGGAAAGCAGTACTATGAAAACAGCAGACATATTCATAATGGCAGCTGTAAGTGCAGAAATGCAAATATCAGCATTAATAATGTAGCTAGTAAAAGATAGACATGTTTATCTGAGAACCAGTAATGTAGTTTATGATATACTGCATCTATTGAGCACAAAGTGTGAAATGCTGTGGGAGAGCAGATAATATGAAATATGATTAATCAACACACAGCAAGAAAAGCATCTGCTGTATAAGAAGTCTCCAGTAAAACATTTTATAAAGTGTAGTAAAAATAAAAATAAACAGAGTTGATTTCAGATGGCTGTTGTATGGGAACTTAAATAAAGATGAAGTAAGAGAAGGTTGATTAATGTAGATCAAAGCAAAATTACTGATTTATTGATGAAAATCATCTTAGCAGGAAGACCAAAACAACTGTGACAATGAAAACTGATATTTAGCATAACTGACTGTTTAACACTGCTTTTCTGCTGCTAGAATGTAAGCCATGCACCCTACCAGAGAAAATCAATTACTCCTAAACCATGTATTTATGGCTCAGAAAAGGTGCTGCTTAAGAGAAAAATTGAGTAATCTGAATCCCTTTTACTTTATCATCTGTGCCTGGCACCACAGAAAGATTCAGATGCACAATTAATCATATATATAATCCCATTATATGAAGTATGACTATACATAAGTTCTATGTACATTGTGGCCTATTGTAATATATATCTACTGTGTAAAATAGACTATATGTATCAGAAACTCTGCTAATAGCACTCTTACTCTCATGAATTGGGGTACTGGTTTCAAAAGTTTTGAGGGATGCAAGGAAATAAAATCACAAATATTTGGTTTTAATCGTCCCATTTATTTGAGAGGAAGAATTACTGTGCATATACCGCAGATCATATGCAAGCAATCGACAACATATTTTAAATCAAATTTAACTCAGATCACAGCTTTATAACACAGGAGGAGTCCCTGCTTTCAGTGCGATGGGAAGCCTGACAGACTGCGATTCCACACGTGAAACGGCCTAAGATCAGACTTGGGCAGAGAAAAGTGCAGGTGAGTTCACCCTGGAAACTCCAGGCCTCCCACTGACACAGCAGTGATTGCCACGATTCGGGGAACTCATCAGCATACAGTTCATCAGTGTGCAATTATGAAGCTGTTGGATTCTGTATTATGTAGTGAGGCGTGACTTGCAGTGAGCTTAGAGACTCTTTGTGTGGGGCTACCTGATGAGCCAGAACTGCGAGCCTTTAAACCTGAAAGGCTGAGCACGGGCATGGGAACATCGTAGGACAATGTGGTACCTAAAGAGGTGAAAGTACTTGAGTTCGGCTTCGAGCTGGATGTGGAATTGCAAAACAAAACTTTTCCAAATGAAAGGCAAAAAATTTAAAATGTTAATGCCACCCTACCAAAAGAGGGAAAACCACTGCTAGTGATCACAGCCCTCTGGTGAGTCTGAAGTAAGAAAGAGTGTCAAAAGGGGCTTTCACAGCTACAAGGAAGAGAAGATAAAAAAGGTCAAGTTACATTTAATGAGATACACCCAGGTGGATCTCACTTGAAATAAGGAAATTGGAATAATTCTATAATTCACAGGAAAAAAAACATATTGGAGGGAAGAGTCTGGCTCTAAACTTCAAGCACTGTCCTGAATGTCAAAGAGGGAACAACAGAATTCCTTCATCTGTGCTCAGAAAGCAGTAACAATGAAAGATACTAAACGACTTTGATTTAAGGAAACTGAAAAGTGTTAGTCAGCAAGGTGAGGTTCAAAGTCTGAGGCTCCTTGTATCACTGGAGAGTTATAGGCCACATATTTATATCAAGTATTTAATTTTCTTTTAATATAGATGAAGAGATAGAATTTATACTGGAAAGATATATGCTGAGGTAACTAAAGATGGGATGACAATGGTATAATCTATATATCAGTATACAAAAAAAGGTCAAGGACACAGCTCAGTTGCTGCCATGCTCTTGTATATTTTCTTATATTGTTGACACGGTTTCTGATGCAGCTTTGCTCCACACCAGCCAGCACTCCCCCAATCATTTCCTGGGCACAGCTGACGGCACAGCACAGGCAGGTCCCATTATATTGTATGAAGATGGGCACGTTTTGGGAGGACAGAAATTTTAATTGTATGGAGAGACCTGTGCCACTTGTCCCTTATGGACAGAGAAAAAGTCTTGACCTGTTTTATTTATTAGTACAGGTGTAGCTGGTACATCACGCTTACAGAGAATTAATGTTCTCTAAGCTAGATATAATGAACCCTACCTTCCTAAGGACAGAGGTACTGTAGCTGATTGATTTTCATGTCTAAAGGGCTACTGAAGTTTTACTCTTGGGTCATGCAATTATAAGGTTTCCTTTTCTCTCATTTCCAGCAGTACATGAGCTCAGCTAAGGCATTTGCAGTTCATCATCTCTTCCTGTTTCTGTAAAACTTCAAAAATATAACATATGATACCTCTATCTATCTCTAAAACTGGGGAGAATCAAAAGTTATTATTAAAGGGGAGATAATGATAAACAGATATGGTCAATAATTACTAAGAATCAACCCAAATATGAAAATATGGGAGAATATGGAGCATATATATATATATATATATATATATATATATATATTGTTCCTTTGACAATATAATAATAGGGTGATCTCTGTTTGTCACCTCTCTAAAATCCACATTAATAAACTTATTTCACAATAACTAGTAAATGTTTGGAAGTTGTTCTAGTTTTCAAATACCTCCAATCTCATTTAAGATTCTTTAATAATTTCATTAGCAATATAGTCTTTCTGGAATATTTCTGAAAAACAACCACAAGAATCATTTAAAAAAAACCAGTACAGATCAACACTACAGTTAAATTTAATCTGTACGAATTTATTTAAATGCTAACTAGCCATCCTCTGTATAGGGCACTTTTTAGGCTACTTTTCAGTCAGATATGCCAGTTTGTCTGGAGGATTCGAGGACTTCACTTCAGTGGACTTACATTTGTTTTATATATATATATATATATATATATGAGAGAATGTGCCCTTCTGAGTTTGCTGAAGGACAGAAAGACTCAAGGTGTATCTTTGTCTTAATCTTTTTCTTAATGTTTTTCATGTGATTTATAAGTTATGCTAGTATTTATTATTAGACAAGACTTTTAGAATACCGTATTATTACATTCTTTCCCAAGAAAGTATATTTTTTTTCGTTCTGTTTTTATTAAGCAGATCATGGTTCATATTCATTTAAGTACTTCTGCAGACTGAATTATTGTAAAGGTAGCTGCAAATAGGGTGAATATAATTAAATATTTGTGCACTGGTGGATTTTGTTTGTTCACACAGGCACATAAATGGCATGAATCTTCAGATCTTACAGACATTTTTTCTTGCAGGTGGTTTTTCGGGCCTTCAGTTTTAAAAATCCTGGCCCTGAAAAAAAGGACTTTTTAATCAATATCAAAGCATGTTGCAAGGATGTGTTCAATAGTACTCTCAGCTGGTGAGATCCTGTGTGCCTGCATGAACTCTAAGGTATCAAAGAATTAAATGGAAGAGCTACCATTGCAAGTCAGGTTAACCACAGGGCAAGGCGTGCATATCAGATAACGTAGTTTTCTTTTAATGTACACTCTGATGCCATCACATTGAGAGATATAGAAGTCTACTATGTGCTTAAGTGTATTTTCACAGAGTTAAATAAACAATGGGACAGAAATGCATTTTCAGTTAAAAAACAAGGAATGCCCGTATTTGATAATGCAATGTTTTACTAATAAACTAAACTTATAGTCACAGAAAGTGTACCTCTTGCTTTAAGATCTGAATGGTTGCATTTTCTCCCAGAGGCACCACAGGCCAGCTTTTGTGTAAAAAGCACCTGTATTTCTCCATAACGCTGCAAAATACTATGGCAGTACTACAGGAGGAGGAACAATTAAAACGAGCAGACTTCATTACACAGACTGATACTGCAATCAAATGACTGCTTTTTGTAATAAATAGCTCCTTATTTTTTCTTCCTGTCATGATTGTTGCAAACATATCTTTTTCCTTGTCCTGGAAGAGGTAGAGAAATAGAGTCATTAAGCCTCTTTCTTACCGCTAAGAGAAAACAGATTGGGCTTACATCTTGCGAGTCAATCACAATTTAATACATGTAATGCTTCCTGCATTTTTTGTACGAGATAGGATCTTTGTAAGACCGATACTACCTCTCCAATTGTTTCTCATTCCAGAAATGTACAGGCCTTTGGACACACGCCACAAGTCTTTAAATAGAAATGTGTTGATCAAGAGCTAAAGGATTAATATGGGGATTACAATATCACTGGTGATCATATCTTCTATTTGCATGTACAACATGAATGAAACATAATGAAGACAAATGGTATGTTTACCGCTATTAGATATTCTGTATATCGTAAGAGGTAGTTTGGAGATAGACCTAGACTGTGGTCATGACTAACCTGTGAAGAGAGATGTCAATAGAAATCTTCTAGTTTCTGACCTTAGCCAGAGAAGTCAGTTAGTCATTCTCTAAGCTCTTGATGTGAATTCGAAAAGGTAGATGACATCAAATAGAATATTTACATACAATATGAAACTTTAGAAAAATTATCTGTGCAAGAAGATAGGTGTCTGTATGAATATAAGCATGAAGTTCTGTTTTCATGTGCATGAAAAACATCAATTCAGTACTAAATCCTCAGTATACAATTAAAGAGCTAACACACTCTGGGAAGCATCTTCCAATTCTTTTGGTAGCTATTAAACTCGATTTTTTTCATCATTAGAATTATCAAAAGTAGGTAACATGGACCATGTTATAGGGAACAACAGACAGAGCCATCACAGAAAAGTGCTCAATCCACACACTCCTTGTGGCTTTCAGACCACATCAAAGATCAGTTGAATTGAGAAAATGGTCAGAGACGCTCTGGCAGTCGTTCCTAAATTAAATAGTATTTATCATTAATATTCACATGCACACCATACCATAGAGGATCTATAACTCTTCCCTTTCTTTACACCTTTGTTGTATAGTCATCAGAAAGCAACCCGTTCCTAGTATATGCTGAACGCTGTATGAGAAGTATGTATCCAGTACCTCTTTTTGAGTCTGTTAGACTGATTTTGTACCTATGGCACATAACTGTGAAAATGTTTTATAGGGAAAAAGTGAAGCTTTCTGAATTTATTTAACTGACATTAAAACTAGATTGATAGCAAAGTATATTAGTAGTATTTTATGTTTACAGCTTCTTTATCAAAGCTTTGTAATAATACTAGACCTTCACAGCTAAGGTCTTTTGAAGTCCTACCTAGAGGTCACTTTCCTGTTACATAAAATAATCCAAATTTTTAAAATTACCTAGGTCGTGAATACAGCTGCAGTTACACATAAGAAAATATTTACTTACTTTATAATGGCAAAAAGAACATTATATTTTTTTTAATTGTATTATACTTTCTAGTGGTTTCCCTGTTAAGTTAAGACTAGTAATTTTATGAAATGATCCTGCTGAAATATAATCTTATTATAGCTGAATGCAGGTATGTTGGAACATGAGATCCAGAATCGCAATCACTCGTGTTCCTTTTGTTTTACTTATTTTTTTCTTTTTTTTTTTTTTTATATTTCTTTTGTTTGAAATGTGAATTCTTGACATTTTACTTTTTGAAACATAACTCACAGTACAAGCATCCTCTAAAATAAATTTCTGATAAATTCATCATTTCAAACAAACCCAAGAAAATTAAAATCTGTTATTATTTTGAAGAGAAGTATCTAGTACAACAAAATGTAAAACCTTTTACATTTTTTGATAATCCTCTAATAACTTCTCTCAAAATAGTACATGCATCAAACACCTTTGCTTTTTGCAAGTTTTAATTCTGAAGGGCTGATCTTTTAAAAAACATATCTTGCATTTTGTATGTCTATGACATTTATTTATAGTTGTTTGGAAATCAAATAACTTTGGATAATACTGATCTCTTACTGCTGTTCCTATAATATTAACCATAATCTTTATGTATTATTGAACATTCTGTTGTTCATAATATGTTTATTTTTATTTTTGATCAGTGTCAGAATCTGAGGAAGAAAGATGGTTAATCTTTTAGTCAATGATTTACACAGCAGCCTCATTCTAGAATTGATTTTTTTTTATATATTAATGTAAATAAAGGGAAAAAAACTCTGAATTTAAAAAAGCATCAATGAAGTAAAATTGATGTGTTTTAGAGGAATTTGGATCTGAGAGCTCATGGTGTAGAACCAATAGAGTATTACAGTAATGTTATTACTGAATGCCTTTAATATAAGTATGGATTTTAATACCTTTCAGTGTTTATGATAGATCAAGATGTCTGCTATGTAATATAAAATATCTGTTGCAAAAGTACTTAGCATATTATTGAAGAATGGTGGAGAACCTTCTGGTACCACATAAGATCTACTGGTTTCATGGACTGAGATTGTTGCTCTCCAGCTTCTGAAAAGAAATCCAATAGCTTTTCCAATAATTTTAATGAAGTCTTGGGTGTTCAGAATCTGCTCAATTTTGCTGCCACTTTCAGAGACAAGAATCACATCAGTGATGACAGTAGTGCAAAATACTATAAACTAATTGTGCATTTAGTGAAAAAATGGCAGTAAGCCTAATCTGTTATGTTACTGTGAAGAAAAAAAAAAAATAGAGCCCTTTTATTACTTATAATGGCATTTTTAAATATTTATAGTTTAGGCAAACAAAATTACATCTATTAATTTCTTCATACAACATTTCACTCTACTCTGGAAATATTATATCATAGTCTTATTTCCCTTTCTCTTCACATCTATATTTATTTACTATGTAAAACTAAATCTATTATACCAGAAATTAATTTCTTTAAAGAGTTTACAGTTTATCCCATTTTTTCTTAAAAGACAAACAGTCTTTTTTCTTTCTTTGAGACTGAAAACAATTTTACTGAGGAAAAAAAAAATGTTGTTATTTAATGAAGAAGTCAGAAAAGGAAATTGGATTAGAAGTAGAGCAGTCTGATTTGACTTCAAAAGAGAACTCTTTATTCCAGTTTTGGAAAAAAATAAAGTGGGATGGAGAGGAAAAAGCCTTAGAACAGCGAAGAATTTCTTATAGTCTTCATAAAAAAACCCATAATTCTCTACCACAGAGCATGTTCTGAAATGTTATATACCCCAGACTAGGGACAGCTGTGAACTAAATTTTTGTAATTTTAATCTAGTCTAAAATATTCTCAGTTTCAGCATTTTTTGCAGAATTATGAGTAAAACAAATTCCAGTATACACAGTACACCCACTTTCCTAAGATAATATGATCTTACATCTGTCTCATTGACAATGTTATACATGGGGTTTTAGCCATATGACAATTTATGAGAACTTGAGTTAATATTTTCAGGTTTTCTTTCATTAAAAACATTCTAGAATCAAACTATAGTTTTAAAACATTGTTAGACGAACTCCAACAAGATACAGACACTGAGTTGATATTGTTTCAAACCACTGAGATAAAACTATGAAATAGAAAATTATCTTTGGTAACTAAGTTATCATAGTTTGAGGCCAGAGGCAAACTGAGCACCATGCAGCAGTTCACTCACCCCTTCCACCTCAAAAATGAGGGAAAGAATATAAAAGGCTTGGGAATTAAGATAAGGACAGAGAGGGATGATTGACCCATTATGGTCTTGGGTAAAAGATAGAGTCACCAGGGGAAGAAAAAGAACATCAGTTTAATTCAGACACTAACAATAACAACACAATGGACAGAGTGGGGCAGTGAGAAGCTTTAACACATCTTAAAAACTCCTTCCCCCCACCCCTTCCTTCTTCCAGGGCTCAGCTTTGCCTCCAGTTTCTCTCCCTCCTCCTCTGCAGCAGCACTGGAGGCAGGGGATGGGGGCTGCAGTTACTCCCATCACTTCTTCCTCCTCATGGGGGGGACTCCTCACATTCTGCCCTGCTCCAGCGTGGTTCCCCTCTCTCAGCAGACAGTTCTCCGTGACCCTTCTCTGAGCTGAGTCCTTCCCCGGGCTGCAGCTCTCCCCGAGCTGCTCTGGCGTGGGTCCCCCCCACATGCTGCAGCTCTCCCGGCACAGAACTACAAGAGCGGGGGCTGCTTCTCCCCTCAGAGTCCCGGCCTCCTTCGGGCGCAGCCGCCTGCTCCGCTGTGGGCTCCTCCAGGGGCTGCAGGGCGGCATCTGCTCCACCGGTGCCCTCCGTGGGGGCAGGGGGGGCCCTGCCCTCTCACCACGGGGTACAGGGGGTCTCTGCTCCAGCACAGCTCCCCCCTTCCTCCTCCTTCCACTGCCCTCGGTGTTCGCACAGACGGTGTCCTCGCAACTCCTCCTCACAGCTCCAACTCCTCCCAGGTCCCCCTTCTTAAACACGTTGTCACAGCGGCGCAGCCGCCATCACTGATGGGCTCGGCCTTGGCCAGAGGCGGCTCCGACTCGGAGCCGGGGGAGCTTCGAGAACCTTCTCTGCAGCCCCCTCCCCTACTACCAGAAAGCTCATTAGTGAAAAGTTACTCTAACAGTCCTCCTGAGACCTGTTGACCTTCAGAACACTGTGTTTGCCTCCCTTCGTTTGCTTGACATTTGGTTGATTTATCAGGTTGTGTTAAACAATTGTTTTGTTTAAGCTCTAGTTGATAATCTAGTTGCAGTTTATTGAATATTTATTTCTCTAGGGCATAATAATGAAAGTTATGATGAAGGTACTTTTAGCATCAACATGCTTATAAAGGAATTTTTAATATTAGAATTAGAGTAGCTAACTCTAATTCTAACAAACAATTATTTTCATTTTTCTTAACCTTTTTGAAAAAGGGTATGACTATAATTCTGATGTAAGAAAAAAAGTTCATCAAAATATATGCAATTTATTTCCACATGTATATCTGAAATCCCTAAGGAATTATTGAGCTGAAACATGACATTAAAGCAAGCCTAACAAAAACAAAGAAAACTAAATACATTTCTGGGAACTGAGAAGCTCTTCAACTGAAACATTTTATTGTGGTTCATAGATTTTATGACTACAAGAGATGGAAACAGACTCCCATGTAAAATCAGGTTTTGATATTTCCTGAACTGAAATAAAGTATTAGTTTTACAAAGAAAAAAAATATATTCAATATGAGTTCAAAAGTATTCAGCAATCCAGAACGAACTACACTTTTAGTGGACTCTTAAAATGGTTGTGATTGGGGTTAAAATGCCTTATTTGTGCATAATTTATTACAAATCTATGTTCATGTGGCTTCAACTTTTTGCCACCAGGTATTTTTATACTTAGAAAGTGGATCATGTTTTCCTCCAGGCTATTTATAAAAAATGTTTTAAATGTACACTATGAACCCTATTACAGTCAATATAACTCTTTGATGATAATTCGTCATTTGAAGCTGAATTTCAAGACCTACGGCTAGAAAAATTTAGCATAAATTATATGTGATAAATTATGGGGTTTAACAATATTTTAGGGGTTTGAGAAATATAAATTTTGACATTTCTAAGTCAAATGTCTTTCACACATCTCATTACATCATCAGACAAATCTTCAACTTCATTAAAAATCCTCAATTATTTTGCTAAAATCTTTTCACCAGGCACTTCTTTTGATTGGCATTTGTTCTGAAAGGTGCCTTATATTCTTTATTACTTGTGTCCCTAATCAGAACAGAAGTGCAATTAAGTATCACTTGTTTTGATTGAAATCATCCCTTTGTTGTTATTTCTTCCTGATTCAATTATTCCACAATGTTCAGCATCTCTGATTGAAATACTCTACACTGTGGACAGCAGAAATTACAGGTTAATCAATGCAGTATGTTCTGGAATATTATGTTCTTTTTAATAACTGTTTTCTGCTTTGTCAAGTTAACGCTTTCTGGCAATATGGGATTTGAAGAATCAGGAATAGGAAAGCTGGATGTTTATTTTGAAGTTATGCCAAAATTAGTGTCCCATTTTGCCCCCCTTGCTGATAATGACTCACATATATCATACATCCAATCAGACGATTGCTAAATTGTCTGTCTAGTACTCTCTTGTAATTTCAGTTGGGCTCTTCAGAATTATTTTCAGCTGCCTGAAAATAGAGGCAACCACATTGTTGTTTTCACCGCATCTTTGTACCATCATATGATCAAAATTCAAGTAATACTGAGGCTACCTGTACCATTCCAGAACTTATTTTTAAATGACAGCACAGTAGAATGATTTATATGGGCTATTCTCTAGAAAATGCATCACAAACCTCTTTTATTGGCTTCAGCTCTTCTCACATAAAAAGTCAAATAAGCTGAAGACAAGATGAAATTCAAGTACTTAGTACCACATCAAACCGAGTAGAATAACATGAAAGCTGCTGAGAATCCAGCAACCAGTGGTCTGTGAAAATATTCTGAAGTACTGAACAAAACCTGCCATGCTATGACAGTCACAGATCCACTACCTCAGGAAAAAAAGCAGTGTTCAACAAGTAGGTCAAATAAGGTAGCTGATGGCTGGACTTGAACCAACAAATATGTGCAAGAGGAACTGTTTTATTTTCAGTTAGACTTGGCAAAAAAAGGCAATCCCCACAACAGCTGTACTTCTAGAACCAGGATTTGTTCACCTCAGTTTCTTGGGATAAAAATCAAACTTAAATTATGTTTGAATTGTTCAGGATCATTACCTAGTGTTGGTACAAGCTTCGTCCAGAAAATCACTGGGAGTAAATGTTTTAGAAGAATAAGCTACGGCAAGTGTAGCATTGGTTTGTGTCAAGACTCAATATAATTTACAGTATGAGATTTAATGATTTTCTATAATCAGTAAAGAGACTGCTAACATAAGGAAGGCCAAGAAAACCTATGAAATTCTTTTTGGTTTAAAGTTAGTGCACTGAATCTTTCTAATGGCACAAAACTTTTCACATGTAAAATGTTCACTTACTTTACACTTTGAAAGACTGAGATCCAATAAATAAAAAAAAAAAAACCAAAAAAAACCAACCAAAAAACCAACCCAGCTTTCTTATTTCAAAAAAACCCTGGGGGCTAATTTGGTTAAGATAACAGTTTCCATTGTTGCAATAACCTATTGATAGAGACATTGAAAAGATCAGTCTAATGGTATCAGTTTTTCATAATCTTTCATTACTTTATGAACTTCTGCGTTTGATGAGGTTCTGATGTTTATTTCTCAGATTATCACAGAGATTTAACCCTTCCTCATAAAAAGGGTATTTTTTTCCTTCAAAGTAAGATTTTTGAGGTCTGTTACTAAAGTTCTTAAATTAAGGGCTCAAAGCAATTTCAGTGACATTTTGGTACTATCAAAGCATTGTTGACCACCTATTTCTTTTAAAATGTCTCTTTGTAGCTGTCTGGACCTTATGACCTATAATCATATGGTCATATATATGACTATATATAGTCATCATATATATGACTATATCACCTAAATTACGTCCATCAGCCAAGAAGTTAGATCCTGGAGACAGTAGGAGGAAACAATGTTGGAATAATTTAATGTAATGTTTTTAGATTACATTTTCACCTTGAAAACTATATAGTTAAAACTGTTGGCTCTCATCACATTATAAAACACATAGGAATGTAACAAGGTTATCCCAAATTTGTTAATCATATTTGCTTTAGACACTTCTTTACCTTTTAACCTAAGAACAGGTTGGTAATTTGTTAACCAACGGCTAGCACAGTGTCAAAGGTTTTTAAACTTGCTTATAAATCAGTATAGATCCTTTACCTATTAATTTGTAAGTATCACCTGAACTTATCTGGTTAAAATGTCATGTATATAATTCTTACAGACGGCCCATATTACTTAACTAAATTTAGATCATAATGAGAATTATTCTGTTATTCTGCTACCATATTCATAAAGTTATTAAAATTTAACCGTGCCTTACATTACTAGCAAAAATTTTTATTCCAATAAATAACCCAAATTATTTTGACACAGAAATACCATTTAATTTTTTTTTTTTAGCTTGTTATTAATTACAAGTAACTCTCTACATACTATAACATCAGCATGTCCATAATACATTGCTATGTCAAATCAGCATATACTTAACAAGGTAGGTTTCTAAAGATCTATATTTATTGAGGTGGGTTTTTTTCTCAGAAACACTAAGTTACCCTCAAATCTTCATACAATAAGGAGGAATGCTGTATTCATAAAAGAAATAGATTTCTGCCTAAAACCTAGATGTCTTAAAACCTAAGAATATGAAGAAACCAAAGACTTATACCTGAATAAACAGTAGATATAAATAACAGCAGTCCTCACACAAAGATCAGACTGCACAAGTTCCTTGTTACGGAGGAGCGGTAGAAAATTTTATATTATCAATATTCTTGCTTTAAGAAATACAATGAAAATACATTGTCACAAGACTTTGAGTCTTCTTGTTGCAACACATGAAAAATTTCCTTTGTCGAAAAGTTATTATCTCCCTATCTTATTAAAAAAAAAAAAAAAATCTGCATCTTGGAACGGTTGATATTAAACCAGCAGTTGTCTAGGTTATTAACTCTTGTCAATCAAGCATGGTAATATCTGCCAACTTGTCAGCTCTGTCACTGTTCGAACATAAAATTGAGGGTTATGAGCTACTGGAAGTATTAGAGTCCAGAGTGTCAAATGTCCTCTCATGGGGGTCTTAGATGTGTTAATGAGAGGGGTTAGATTTAATCCCTGCAGGATATTCTACATAAGGGCAGTGGAAGAAAGAGCTGCTGCCTGTCACATCACACTGTGATCAGCTTGAGAAAAGTGTGATGCAGACGAAGTACTTCACCATCCACTCTTGGCTATATCTCATTATGAAATCCACTGCTACATTCAAATAACATATGTCACCCATCCTGTTTATACCCAGAGGTCAGTAAATGTTCTTTTTATGTGTTCTTCATCTCACTCTGTTCGGCTGCCGGCAATATCCAAGGAAGTGTGGATCATGTAAGATTTTTGCAATCCATATGGTAAATTCGATCAAGTTACCTGGAACAACATGCTTCCTCTGTTCACTTACTATACTTTTCTTGGCTGGAAGTATCTCCTTGATCTACTGCAGAGTTCCAGAAGGAGAAAAATAAACCAAACCAAACCCACCTGAAATACGTGGATTTGTTTAATGCAGGAGAGTGTCTGGACTTAACTGGGTATGTTCAGTAAAGTTCACTGGCACCCTTTGTCAACAGTTATTTGAAAGAAATATTGGTTCAGTATATACTCCATTTCTCACTGTCAATAAAAAATAAATCTCATGTCACGAGGTCTCATGTAACTTAGACAACAGTGATTCACTGACTTCTTCATTAATATGTCATACTGGTGAAAACTATCCTTGCCCGCATATGTAATACACACCTCACACACATACATACAGATACAGATATAGGCAAGGTGTGTGAACTCTCACTATGGTTGTCAGAGGATGGGAAGGATGAACACTCTCATAACAATATTGTGATTAAATGAGGATGATGGCTACGCCTGCTTTACTCCAACCTAATGAAAAGGCATGAACACGCTGCTGGTTTTTTCTAAGAGAGTAATCAAGACACCATCCACACTCCAGTAGGAGACAATCCTAGCTTGATTTTATATGTAAACATTTTCAGGTTTGGTAGTTATTAAAACAAGACACCTAAGACTGGGAAAAATCTCTCCTCCAAAGTCCAGTTCGATCACAGGCAATTGTATCTCATTTTTTTTACAAAAACTAATTAAATTGCATCCTAAAATGCAGTAGTCTCTTGCTACTTTTCTTTGTAAACTATTCCAGACCCATTCTCACCAATATTTTTTCAGCCCACATTATTCAGAATTTTATATTAATTTGTTTTAATTCTAACTCCTTCTTTGATTTTACTTACTTTGAGAAAAAAAAGCATTTTAATCTATAAGAAAGCATCATAAATGGAATAAAATTACAGGTAGATATTTCTGTATGTTCACATGGGAAATGGTGCCTCTATTACAAAGACTGGTTAATGGAATTGTGTAGTGCCAAATGCTACAGATAGGTTAGCCTTTCCATTGGTCATTCAGTCTTCTGTGACCAACATGTCTTTTTTTTTTTTTCTCTCATTAGCTGGATCCTGTCAATAATTTCCACTCTTCATCCTTAAAAGTGTGTCGATGCCTTCTGATCACTACTTTTTGTCTCAGTACTGTTTTAACTTTACCAAGCTGATGCAGATTTCCCAGTTCTCCGCCACATATTTAAGATCTCCACCTCTACCTTATCAGCAAATTTCATTGAGATGGATCTCTCTTTTTTCCTGCCATAGCATTCGTACCAACATTTGTCCTTAATTTTACTAACTTTCTCCAGCTTGAGAATTTGTTTTTCATCCAGGATACTGTAACCTCCATTTCAGCCATCTAGATATTCCCCCTTATTTGTATTAATGCTATCTTCAGTAGACTTCCTATATGCTAAATATTATATTTTTATCAAAGTTCATATAGATTAGATCTACATCATTTACTTTGTCTAGAAAAAGAATATCATATTAGTCTAATATGATCTAACTTCAGTAAACTCATGTCTTATAAAGTCGAATTTCATACCTGATGCAGCATGAAATGAATTCTAATGGCTCCCCTAGTGACATTAGCCAAAAGTAATTGTTAAGATAGAAGATAATTCTATCTCAGTAGAAATTCATGTGAACTGTAACATCATTAATTTTTATTTTTTATTATCCATGAATTGATCCTCAAAAAAAGATTTTGATTTCAGTGATATTCTACCAAATAATAGCTCTACATAACAGTCATATCAATTGTGACTCTAGACTCAACATTTCTAGTGATGAAAACCATAATATGATTATACTGCGTGTCATATTACTTCAGAAATAAACATTGACATGAATCAAACCCAAATTACAATTATTTTTCACCTTCAAAGTTGAGTGACACCATCAAATCATGTTGATTTACCTTAAAATAATATATCAGTTTAAATTCTAGAACATATTTACATCACTATAGGAGGACAATTAAATTTATGCTCTGTAAATGAAGGAGATTAACCCACAGTGGTTCAGGAAGTCCCTGAACTGAACATGTTTGGATGTCAGAGTATTATGGGGGAGTACATATAAGTGTCTTTCTCTTACATTCTCCTGTAGGTTTTTATACTGGGTCTGGCTGTGATAGAGTTAATTTCCTTCAGAGAAGCCCATATGGTGCTATGTTTTCAATTTGTGACTAAAGGCTGTTGATAACACACCAGCGTTTTGGCTGTTGCTGATCATGCACAATGTCAAGGCTTTGTGTTTTTCTCACTTTCTCGCTCCAGCAAATTGGCTAGAGGTATGTACGAAGCTGGGAGGGGACACAGCTAGGACAGCTGACCTGAGACAGTCAAAAGAAATTACATGCCATATCGTGCAAACCTGGAGAGATTTCGTCTTCCAAGGCTGCTACTCATATTAGCTGGGCACCTGTCCACTTGTAGGAGGCGGTGAGCGATTGCCTTTGCGTTACGTGTTTTTTTTGTGGGTTGTTTTTTTGGGGTTTTTTTTTGTTTGTTTGTTTTTTGTTTTTTGTTTTTTTTTTTTCCCTGTTTCCTTTTTTGTTAAAATGTCTTGCTTCATAACTTCTTCAATGCAGGAATCTTCTCACTTTCACGCTTCTTATTCTCTCCTCTGTCCTACTAGGAAACGTAAGAGTGGATGGGCAGTGGTGTGGGTGCTGAGATGCTGGATAGGGTCAACCCACCATAGTGTGCCTCATTGCTGTTGCTGGAAAAAGACTGGTTTGATCTCAGATAATAGCTATAATGGAACAACTATAACATTGTGGCTACAGTCCGATGACATAACTTCAGAACAAGCTCAGCATGTCATATAGCCCAGAGTAGTACCAGTCCAACCAGTGTTCCACAAGCCAAATCAAAATACGTCAGTTGCTATTGCAGTTTCAAAGATGTAGACTTATGAGTTATACAGTTATGTAGATGGTTAAATGTCTCGGGTCAGCTAGGACACAGTTAATTTTCACAGGAAGGTGGGAGGGGACACAGCATGGATAGCTGACCCGAACTAGGCAAGGGGATATTCGATACCATACTGCTGTCATGCTCAGTATATAACTGGGGGTGGGGGTGTGTAGCAGCTGGCTGGGAGACAGCGAAAGCACTGCTGGGAAAGTGGCTGAGCGTGGGGTACCAGATAGGGAGCAATTGTATTGTGCATCTCTCACTTTATACATATTCTTTTATTAATAATAATTTTTTTTTTCCTTACCTTCTGTTGTCCTATTAAACTGTCCTTATCTCTACCCATGAGGTTTTAACTTTTTCTTGTGATCCCCCTCCTCATCCCACCAGGGGCTACAGGGAGCAAGTAGCTGTGGTTTGGGTTTTTTTTTGTCAGCTGGGCCTAAACCACGACATTAGGACAAATACACACAAACTTTCTGTAGTGCTATGCTCTTCCTCCCAGTGCTGCCCAGCTCCCACCTTCCTCCAGAGGATGCCTGGGGGTGGAGGTGGAGGTGGCGACTAGAAGAACTCATCAGCATCATAAGCACATCATTGGATGTCTGTCGTACAGATTTCCTCCACCCCAGTCCTGGGCCAGTTTGGAGTTATTTTGAAGTGTATTCTCATAGACTCGGCCTTCTTAATTCTTCCATCTGTATTTCCAAGCTACTGTTTAACTATCTTCACATGTTGACTTGTTATTGAAATTACATAATAGTCTCCCAGAACTGAAATACAATTAATGTTCGTTACATAGTAACCATGTAGGTTTGATAGAATTTCATATGCATATGGTCTACACAGAGCTAAGCCAAAACAAGTTAAATAATAGTGAGTTGCCTTCCAGCCTCTTTTAGTCACAACTAAAATAAGGTGAAGCCATTTTTAAACAGCACAAGCCTCTACAACTCCTGAGACCTGCAGGGTCAGGTTAATAAAGAGGCTTTTGCTAGCAGTGCCAATGTCATCTTTAGTGAACCACAAGCCAGAGGAAACACAGACTTCAGAGACCTATTGTCTATCACCTCCAAGAAGAAGAATTGCTTCCTAGGTTACTTTCATGCTGCTGGCTGCTGTTTGGACCCACATGGACCTATTCCAGCATGCTGAGTTAATACAGGTCAGTGATGTATTTGCTGTCTTCACTGTTAGCAAGAGAAAACACTTTCTTTATATAAACAAGGCTCTTTTTTTACATCTAAATTCCAACTTGTAAGATCAATAATGGAGTGAAGGAAACGTGACACAAAAAGCTCTTTTTTCCACACCAGATTATACATATTTTGTAACAGGCTGGGTAAATTCAGTTGTTCTTTACCTAAGCAGTTCAAAAATAACAAGGAGAGAAAAACTGCATTACTTTGACAATATATCTAAAAATATATCCAGAATATATCCAGTATATCTAAACATACATACAGTATATATACAGAAAAAAAATAAATATATATATCTGCTGAAATACAAGCATGATAAGAGAATGTAATTTCTGCCACACTACAATAGACTAAAAGAAAACAAGTAAAGAATGAAGGAATAAAACCATGACCAAAATCAGCCTGGGTGAAAAGAGAATGGCCATTCAGCCCTCTACTCTGCAGTTTCCAGATATGCCTAATGTTATAAAAGCTTCCCACCACAAAGGGAGGAGGGAGTGTCTTGAAGCACAACATGCAGCAAAGAAAATGCATCTTAATTCGTTCCAGATTCATGATCTTTGGGGAACAGCTATGAATTCACTTCTCTTTGAGAAGCTTCTGAAAGGCTAATGGCTTAGTTTCACCCAGTCTGACCTTAGGGAATCTGTGGGTACGCAGTATAAAGGACAGAATTATAAAATCAAAGAAATTATGGATTCCTTTTGTCCAAATTCCTGAGAATAGAGTTTTTCTTCATTTTTTTAAAGCTTGCTTTATAAAATCCACATTTTGAGCTGTCTGTAACACTTCATAAACTGAGCTTGCTCTGCAGTGTAACAGAATGCCCAGCTATTCATCTTTTCAAACACAGACGGTTTTCCATTACACATTTTGACCCACCTACATAGTACAAAACTATATAAGATTGATTTTATAGACACTTGTCAGTCTTAGAGGAACACTTCAGATTTCTCTCATCATTGCTGAATTGTAGCTTTTGTTCTTAATTAAACACGCGCGGAACAATAAAACAAGCTACTAATATTAAAAACATAATTTTACCCAAAATTCTTTCATAGTAAAATAAATAATGTTTAACGTATGTTAAACTTTTGCAGAAAACCATCTTATTTTAACACTGACAAAGACACTTTTTATACAAAAGGAAACTTTACTGGCACTCAGAATCAGGTGCCTCAGGTGATCCGGAATTATTTTTTGAGCAGACCAATATACGCTCTTCAATATATGTATGAATGTAAGTTAAGGTGGTTTTTTCCTTGCCTGAATGAATAGGATAGGACCTATTATAATAGTCACCGTCAGGGTTTTAGGCAAAATGTTAACTTCTGCCTTTAACTTTGAAAGTCCCCTTATCTTTCCTAGTGTCCTATATATATCTAGTGATCATATTCGTTCACGTAAATAACAAGTGAAAATTTTCTCCTGAAATGTTTTCTAGGAAACATGGCACAGGAAGGGAACAGAGAGTCCTGGCAAAGGAGTATCAGACTAACACAATACTTCACTAACATATATAAGGGTATCTGCCAGATCTCTGTCCAGGCTTCTATTTGTGTTCCTTATTCTCTAGAACCTGATGACAGCCTATCGTCTCTCCTTTTCTGCTCCTGTATTATTCATCCTTTCACCACTTTTTTATTAATCCTTAGCCGTTACCTCTTCTTCCTTCAGACTACTAATAAATTATGTTTACCACAACATCACATCCTATTGCACTAAAGACTTTCTGAAATTTTTTACATTAAACTGTCCCTGTTTTGTGTCAAAAGGATATTTGTTTCCTGGGAATTCTCAGTCTGTTTGTCCTGTTTTTGATTTGTCCTGTACTTCCTTTTAAAAATTTTTTACAACTAATTGAGAGAAAATGTCAGCGACAGAAAACATCTTAGTAAGGTAATAATAGCATGAAAATACTAAGAGCATACTTGATGAAGATTACAAACATTTTGCCTAATGGACACTGATACAGTAGACTGACACTTTTCTCCCCATTATTTGATGTCGTTATTTGCCATTATAAAAAGAAGCTGTAAAAAATTTTCAAAGCCTCTCCTGCAGCTTCTCTCATCCATCCCTATCCCACCATTATGATGTAACATTATTCAAATGTTTTCTTCTGAAATAATTTAGAAAACATTTTAAAAAGAGGCAACACGTAAAAAATGGATTTGTTAGTGCATCAGATGTCTCCTGCTGTGCTGTTCAGCCACATTCAGAACATCTCTAAACCACTAGCTCTCTGATCTCAGAGGCAGTTTTTTCTGGTTCTGTAAGTTTCTCTGGTCCTGTCATCTTCTAGATCCTGCCTCTGCTACTCCTTTTATTCCTCTATGAATCTTCCTTTGTTCTTGCCTTTTTTTGTAATGGACTGATTTTCAACCCCGTTTTACCTTCTGGATATTCTACTGCATACATGCATGATTCTCTTTACATAAGCTGGAGAAAAAATGATGCTGACTTGCATGTAGCTGCTTGTGCTCTTCTCAGATGTTCTCTTCTGATGGTCATGAATTCTTAATTACATTAGAAACCAGATCAAAAGAACAATTTGTTACCACTTTGCACTTAGTTTCTAAAGATTAGGAGTCACCTGTAAAGATAATGAGATTTAATATAGACACGACATAAATTGTACAATGTTTTAAGATGTGTTCTGCAGCTTCATTAGTTCATACTCTTATCAAAATAGAGAAGAGAGAGATGTAGCATCTACTATATAATTTCAAACATTTGTTTTCTATCTAATAAGACTAACAATCCCAGCCAATCTTCCATGTTCTTTTGCCTCTGTGTTTACCAGCCCCATGAAAGCTAAACAACAAAAACGTAATCCAGGGTTTACCAGACAATAATAAACCTTTGTTAACTATAATATTTAGGTATCTTTAAATTTGAATCTTTCTTTGGGAACTATATTTCTTTTGCCAACATTATGAAAGACAGACGTTTCTATCAGTCAAGGACATGCATTTTTATGAATCAGTCTGGGACCATTCCTGAATTTCATGCACCTGACATAAGTAATTATTACCCAAAAGAAAAATTCAGCTTCCAAAAAATTAATCTAATATAAAAAGGTAAATATACAGCAAGAGGTGACTGAAAAAAAGCATTTCTATTGCAGTTCAACATTTCAAGACCTTGTTTTGTTCTGCCCTGGAAACTAAATTATTTGGAAGGTTTTTTGAAGTTCTTCTTGTGTATTTATTTTCATGTGACATTTAAAAACATCACCTTCTTCATTTTGGAAGTTACATCTCTGCTGAGCTAAAACAAGACGTTCAGATTACAGGAAGGAGTTTTCCATTTGGAAATGTGCTTAGATTTCTTAAGACCAAGGTATTTGTTATCATCCCTAAACTAGAAAAAGGGAGTCCGCCACTCAATGTTTTTTCTCTTTTTCAATTTCATGCCCCTTCTCCGCTCCACTCCAAAGCCTAAGAATTGCTTCTGGAATTATTTTTATTTTAATGGGTTCAAAATCAGCATAATCTTAACTTCTTGAAAAAAGTTTTTATTTTCCTTTATATCTGCCTAAACTTTTTCTATTATGATATATAGTAAATTATTTTACTGTTATCAGTTTATATGTAGTAGTAAGTGATATTTAACTATACCTTTGCATCTATTCTTTATTTTTCTTCTGTCTTTCACATGGCTACAATTTTTGAAACAGCAAGTAGTCATTTCACATGTATAATGCCTTGTATTTAAGTTCTCAATAAAATTTCAAATCAGAGGGTTTTGTTTAACGCATTTTAATATCAAATTTTCAAATAAAAACCCCACATACATACAAATAAACCCAAAGCTCTTTGCTTTAAGTAGAAATTGAACTCTGCATACTGTAGACCATAATCAAAAGCATTCATCTGCAAGACCAGCTTGAGCATTTTAGTTGTAATTTACAGGTCATTGACTTCTTCATTATAGGCAGCCCTTGGGAAAAGTAGTTTCTAATACAAAGGCACCTACAGTAGCCAAGCTGCAATATGTGAGCACTGCAGCAGTTTGCCTGTGACTGCAGGGTTTGAATATGCATTTAATAAACATTTGCATTCCAACTTGATCTTACTAAAGAAAATTAGTTCCTACTGGGAGAGGAAGTAAAAGAATGGACAAATAAAACCAGACAAGAGTTTCAATGCATTTCAAAGAGCCATATTTTGCAACATTAAGCTTTACTGTCACCAAAGACCCATAGTATTTTTATGATCAGGATACTTTTTTAACAATAAATGTATGGAATGGACAAATTTTCTCAGCACCTGAATTCTGACATAGTAAGATAAGCAGAGCATTTTATTCTCAGTAACATTTATATCTAGATCATTCTTTTTATATACCTTTCTTTGAAAATTCTTGTTATTTTCAGACTTTTTTTACCTAACAAATTATTCAACCTAATCCACTATAAAAAATCAAAGCAAACTACTGGACATTTGTCCTGGTTCAGCTGGGATAGGGTTAAGAGAGAGGGGGGGAAGGGATCTCAAGCCGGGTTATTCATACCATGCTGACGTCAGGTCCGGGCATGGGAACTTTTTCCTTTGTGGCTTTGGTCGCGGGGAGCACGGGGCTGTCTGTAACCATTGCGGTATTTCTCTGTATATCTTTTGTCTTGTTTACTGTTATTGCTGTTTATTGTTGTTATCATTGCTACTGTTGTTGTTCAGATTGTTTATATTAAATTTCTTATTTTAACCCGGGGTTTGTGCCCTACTTTTGTCCGAGGGTGGGGGAGGGACAACAGCAACGTGGTCTCAGGTCCTGGCAGGGCTTAAACCACCACAACATTTCAGAGTCAAAGTTTTATGCAGATTCAAAACGATTACACATACATATATTCTGTTCCACAGCTTCATCAGGTTACAGATGTATAAAGCAATCAAAACCATAGTCCTGATGAGGTTTCTCTGTGAAAGGAAGGCAATGCTTAGATCATTACAAAATCCCTGTACTATTCAGCATAGTCCAGAGGTGACGTCTGTATCAGAGATTAAATTTTACAGAGAAACGAGATTTTAAATATTTTTCTCCCATCCCTCATTCTCTAACAATTTTCCTCTTTGTGCCTTTGTATGTGAAAGCTCAGAATAACATCTCTTTTTCCTAGATCAGCCTCGATCAGGTATAGCAGATATTCTATCAGATAAACTTTGCAGAACAAGGAACAAGAATCCTGTAACTCACACAGAGCTCTCCAAGATACTTCATGCTTGCTGGGATTTAGACATGACTGCAGTATTGGAGGTAAATGATAAAGAAGATTTTCATTTTTTCTAATTTCACGATATTTTCTAATTTTTGAGTGAAACGCTGGTGTACTCAAATATCTACTAACAAAATTTTATCAAAATACTTAATACATAGACAGAAAGCACCACTTAAACTTACATTTAGAAAAAAAAACTTGAGAAGGTGATTATTGTGCAGTATTGGATCTAATTTTTAAAAAATATTTTCTTTAGTTAAATATTTTTTCTCCAAAATTCACTAGTTCCACTGCAATTAAAATAGGGACCAAACTGGGAATAAGTCATCATAATGATTAAAGCATTCAGCTCAGAAAATTTTCTGGCATTCTAGACTGTTCCAATAGATGTTAAAATATGGGAGGGATTGTTAACAATTTCTTTATCTCATGCCAAGTAGTACAGATCTAAAAATTGGATTCAAGATACCCACTTTCATCTTCACAGCCTGTAAAATTTATCTGAGGCAGATTCAAATTTTGTTAAGTAAGAACATAAACTGAAAAAAAGATCTTTTAAATCTTGGATATGTGTTCCTGCCACACAGATCATAGGGATATAAACCTGGAAAACTTGAGACAAGAATCTTAAATATTGTCAAGTTTGGTTCTTTACTTCACCACTCTGAGGGTTAAAGACATCCCTCTCATTTTCTACCCCAGTGTATTCATTACTCAGTGAATTTCTCTAAATTTGTTCCTGTTTTAACTTTGCACTTGAACTTAAAAGTATTTTCAAGTATGTACCTGTTTTGGTTTTTTTTTTTCTGTAAACACTGCTCCTGTCTCTACTCAGTCTTTGGATGCTTCTAAAGTGCAAATAATTTAGTTTTTTTTTACTTTAACATGTATGTATTCTTGGACAGTCTTTTTAATAAAATGAAATCTGAAATGTGGCTTCAGGGGCAGCTGTCTGCTTCAAGGAGGTGACCACCCAAGTTTTCTCTCTCTGCACATTACAATGTCTTCTGACATTTTCCTAGAAAAGGCATATGTGCTGTAAAGTACCCAAACTTTCCTTTTTTCTCACCTCAGGGCATGCAGCAATTACAGTCACCACCATACTGTAAGTCACTCATAACACAGTATTCATTCTTTCAGGGTCTTTGAGCTAACAAGGAAAAATAATAACTATCAGTCAAGACCTAGGTCAACTGTTACACGATGTAGACACTGACAGTTTATATGGACTATTTTGAGACAAATATTTTAGACAATCAAGACCACCTTTGCTTTGCTAGAATACACAAAACAACTAACTCTCACTTTTTATTGTACAATTAGACTTAATTTGTTCAAATTTGGAGGCACATCCAAGCTAACCCTTCTCATACATGACTGAATAGAACTGAACACAGGTGATGGTTTCACACAACTTTTCTCCACATAGCACAATAAGAAAACAGCACTAATTTTTGACATTACATCTGTATAATGAATATGAGTGCGAGCAACTCCTTCTCCTCTAAGTATGAGAAATCTTACGGAAATTGTATTATGAGAAATTCCATATTCGGATCCCACAATTGAGGTCAGAAAAATAATCTGCGGACCAGGGATACTTACAGGTACCCTAATGGCTCTTAAAACCCAGGTGCTTCTGAGCACAGTCAGGGATCACATTTAGGGATCTGAGGAATTTCAGGAGAAGAAAATCGTGTGATTAATGATTCTAAAACTATCTTGGTTAACTGACAGCTGATGGCAGACATACAGACTTACATGTTTTACTCAGAAGCCTACAGGAGCAGTTAGGCCATACTTTGATGCCTAAATTCTTTTGTTGTTTTTATCCTTCAATACATAACTCTAGAACAGACTGAATTCTTAACTTTCTTTTCTTTAAGTTCGTGTCCCAATCTGAATACTGAGTATACATCCTGGTTAATATAGATGTATAACTCTGATTTTTCAAGATTCTGCTTTGAATGACCTCATAATGAAAATGTTACTCAGGAGGATTAATATGAGGAAAGGTCACTGATTTCACAAGCTGGAAAATTCCACGAGACAAGAAGGGTGTTGAATAAAAATACCAAAGACTTGCCAGGCTTACATTAATACAGCTTAATTAGTTGCTTCTTGTAACTTTCAACCAATCTAGCAGAAAATGTGTTTCCTATTTAAGCCCCTTTTCAGAGGGAGTTTAGAAAGCAAAAAATGTTGTAGTTCCTAGACTCTTAAAATGCCTAGCATAGAAAGTCCCTTGTTGACCTTGATAGTCAATTTTTATGATGTTAACTGAAAATTGTATTGCACTCTATTTTTTATGACTGTCCATGTAGATGTAAATTTTATTTATAGTAGATGGAAATCTTATTTTAAGGTGCATAGATTTAAATAAACACAACAAATATAAATCTTGTACCAAACCCAAGAATCATCACTGCTTCTCATCTTCACTCCCCTCTTAACAAGAAAACTCCACACACTTTTATATGAAATGATACACTCACACTACTAAAATTACCTCTCCTATATTTATATATAACATGGAAAGTGCACAAATTATCTTACTTAGAAAACTTGTATTTTCTGTATGTTGTGTGATTTGATATAACTTCCTCAGCATCCCTGTTTTTAATATTAGTGGCTAAATTTGCTGAATCCATAGGCCACAAGCTGTGAACTTTCATCCAGATATGCTGAACTTTCAACTATATAAATAAAAGAAGGCCTTAGAACTGGTTGGAGATGGAAGATAAGGAAGCAAGGAAGGCTGCTGCAGTCATCAGCTGACATAACAACCTTAGAGATAAATGAAGGAATGGCCCATCTAGAGACAATGAAGGGACCCAGTGAAGAACAGGAAGAACCCAGACACAAATGTTACTACTGGTAAGAACTGCATGAGTGGTGGGGAACTTAGATTATTAATTGCCTGGGTATTTCTTTGTTTGGGTTCCCTCTTCAGAGGCACACAGCTTGCACTGCTCTGAATATCAGTTAAATAAACCACTTATTTACGCAGTGGATTGGCAACTCATCTCTTTCAAGCAGGAACCTAGGGCTGAGCCCTGTTGATGGTAGCATAATTCCTGAAGGTGGCATAATTCCCTCAACACTGTACTTAGAATAATGTAAAACAGCATTTGTGAATCTCAGTTTTATTTGTTTATTACTGATCTGTTTTATGGCTGGCCTTTAAAAGAGCTAGACACATTACAATAAATTTGTTTCTGCACTGCAAAAAAATTAAGACAGTTTTCTCAGAAAAGGTGCCAATGAGTGCTGCTATCCAACTACAGTTGAGACATTTTATGTGGGCTCCATAAAATAAGCATGAATAACTATCTGAATGAAAGTCTAATTGCATGGCTTGGTCATTAGCGAATTACTTGAGTCATGCTTTACTTAATTGGTTCTAAAGTTGATATTCATCCTAAGAATAATGCTAATAGTGCACAAGGAGAGTGCCCATATTCAAGGGATGTTATCTTCCTTGGACTCTGTTACATGGCTTCATCTGGGGAATTTTGGCAATCACTTCAATAGGAAAAAACATCTCCCCTTTCTAATTTCCTTTTTGAAAGTTCCTGTCAACCTAACAGCCTCCTCGTCCCCTGGGGTTGCTACTCCCTGGCCTGAAACAGCCAAGTCCTGTTAAGCTTGGTCCTTTTCAGTCATGGGACCACCCCAGAGGATGCCCACCTGCACTCCCACTGCCCAGCGACCACAGGGGGATTAATTTCCCACTTTGGTTGACCTTCATGTGCCACAAAACCTCTCCACCCCACTGAGGCCTACGGGGGTTTCAAGGGTACCGAGAGGGTGTGGCTCCCACCTTCTGCTCTCCATTGGCCCCCCAGTGAAGCGCTAGGACTTGGACAACCGGCCCAACCCAGAGTTGACCTATAGATGAATCCTGTATATTTTATAACTGAAAACCATTGTGCTAGTAGGTATTGTACTAAGTTATAACAACACACTTATGCTGATGTAAAAAGTGATAAAGCATTGAAATACTGAAGCCTGAACAACAGGACCCAAGCCGAAGCTGTGAACTTATCTGTAATCATTAACAAAGTATGTAAACTCGCTAGTGAAAGATGCGGCCTAGAATGTAATCAGTAGTGAGGTTGAAATGCTGAGAGAATGTATTCAACTTCCCCTGTTTATCCTTGTTCAACTTTGAAAAATCACATATCTGGCCTTGTCAGAAACTCCCTTGGTCTCCCGCCCGAGCCCTGGCCAGGCTTTGGGTGGAATCCAACAGGAGAATGAAACCAGAAATTTTCCCCTCAAAACAAAGGTGCCGGCTATTCTGGCTTGCTGAATTTTGGGTATATAAGGCTGGACCAGCTCACAGCGACTTTGGCAGCCTCACCTATGGGTGGACGCACTGCATAGGATTTCCACTTGCCGGGACAGGCTCTGCAAACCCTCGCTGTAACCAGGGCTGCCCAGCCACTGTGGGCTGGATGATGGTAACATATGCAAGTGGTGATGGATCTTTTCTTAATCACTGTTCGCTCTCTCTCAGTTAGTAATGATTTGATGCATTACGCTGTATTTTCCTGTTTGTTGCTTTAGGTGTACTATTCTGCCTTTTCTTACTGCATATTTTCTGTATTACTCTGCTACATTATTTGGTTATCACCACTAAAATACACCTACTCTTTACAGTCTGGTGTCTGAGTTTAACTGGTATCCTTCATCAGCAAAACACCCAGTCAGCCTGCCTTCTCTCATGGGCTGTCAGTGCTGTCACTTAGGACAGCCCCACCCTTGCCCACACAGCCCTTGGCTGTGAACTTCCCTCCTGCCATGTTGACTCAGGGGCAACCTCCACTGACTGCCTCTATCTTCAGCCATGGCACTGTGCTTGTGGGTGGATTTTAGAAAATTGAAAGCTGAAATGTGGTGGGAGGCCAAAAATGGTTGGGTGGCTGGGCAGAAGTAGAGGCCAGAAAAAATTAGAGAGCGAAACATGGTGAGAGGCCAGAGGGAAGTAGATGCCAGAAAATTGGAGGCCAACAATATTTAGGAGACCAGAAGGAAGTAGAGGCAAGAAAATATTGGAGGGCAAAGTATGGTGAGACACAAAAAATGAGTGGGAGGCTGTAGAGAATTATATGCCAGAAAATGTTGGAGGCTGAAATATGGTGGGAAGCCAGATGGAAGTACAGAGAGGTACCTCCTAGAGAGGTGTTACATGTAGGGCTTTTGTATGTGGCTGAGTCACATGTATCCTCCAAGAGGGTACAAAAATTAACCTAATTTGGGGAATTTAATCAAGTGCTACCGATGCGTTTGAGATCTCTAAGGCTGAAGATAGCACATGGGCTGAGATATTTCTCAGTTAGACACACACACAGATCATGATGCTCATAAATTCAGGGCCTAATTTGACAGAAGATAAAAAACATGTATATTTTCTAATAGGATCCCTTAAAAATAGTGTGTGTTAGAACAGGATTTCTCCTATGAACAAATAATCATGCCTTTAGTCAGTCCTTTGTTAAGGATTTAGCTACTCCCAGTTTTATTATATAGGAACTATATCCCCAGGACTTCCTGGGATCTTCCAGGATCTCCCAGAGTCTGGAAGATCACCCATCAACATTTGAAGAAACTTAGAGCAAGGGTGACTGACTAAAGATGAGACTCTGAAACTGTTGGCAGAAACCAAAATATTGCTGTTAATTCCAGGGTGGTAGGTGTCTGTTCCTGCTGGGAACTAAAGGAATGTTCCAGAGAGTCATTATCTTGGAAATCCCACACAGGGAGGGATCATCAAGCTCTTCCTAGCTCTCTCTAGGTACTGAGAAATGCCTAAAGGAAAAGACTGAATCTGGAAGGATGTGCACATCACAGACTCTTCATAGGTATTGCAATCCCTCAACTGGCACAGCAGAGTGGTCCATTTGATTTAGAAGTTTTTGAGACTGACTGTCAGTCAAGCCCACCTATTTCTCTTTATTACCAGCAGTTCTACTCACACTTAGACATGGCTGGGCAAACCTAACTGCTTAACCCTTGCAATTTCAGATATGACCTGCTTCAGCCAGCATGGCTTGACTCAATAGATTGCCCCAGCATAAACTGGGAGCTCTGAGTTACAATCCCCACTGTGCTGGTCCATCACCTTCCAGGTGAGGAATGTCTCGAGCTGTACAAATATTAATTAGTACAACAAGCCAACCAAAACACTATAAGAACCATGAGTACTTTAAATATTACATTTTTTATTATGGGTTGAAGCACGATTGAGAACACTGGGTTAGGCAAGGGCAACTAACCAATCAAAGACAGCCTGCACTGCCTGCTTTAGGAGTGACTCCAGAAATTTGTTCATTGTAGGAAACTTCCAACTTCTCCCAGTTGCTTTAACTGATCTAACTCTTAGGGTAAGCTAGCATGATGGAATAAGGCTTTTAGGAAGGTCAGACCTATACCTAATGAAATAAGGGATAAAGACTGGTAAAGAGAAGAGTACAACTTAAGATGCTGTACTGTCCAAATGGTGTGGGGATAAAATAAGAAATAACATCTAACACTGAGATATTGTAAAAACATCAACTGTGAGATAAGGAACCATAGGTTGAATTTTCCTAAAATTAACAAGAATATAAGTACAAGCAGTTTTGATACACAGTCTTATATAAACTGTAGCAAAGCTATTATCCATAACTAAATAAAAGAGAAGGATTCTTCTTCAAGGAAATAATATCAGTGGGGTGTGGTGACAAACAAGGATTATGAATTCCTAAGCCTTGATCTTCATGATGAAAACCAAGACTGTCATATTCATCACAACTTTCAATTTTCAGTTCTGGGTATGCAAGGTGGTTCATCTCTCTAGAATACATTACTATATTCTCCTTTGCTTGTAAACCCAAGCAAATCACAGGAAAGATAGTCAGTATGTCAACATCTGAAATTGGGATTGTGAATAATCATAGATGAAAGCGTAACTAATTCATTATATTATACAATATTTTCCCATGTTGGAGTAATTTTTCTTATATCCTGCTATCCAGTGCTCAACTGGTTGAAATAATTGGTTAGTGGTATCCAGTTTTCCTACTTATTTGGTAGCATAAAAAATGTTGTTAGCCATGGCTTCTATATCTGCAATACCAATAGCAGGCATATCTACTCCAATAAGGCCCATCTGGTTCTTCTAAAGGCTTTTAATTCTGGATTTCACTGTTTCAGAATGCTTCAGATTGACCCTGTCATCCATTCCTGGTGGCTTATTTTCAGGTAGAGAACACAATGGGATGTGTTTCTGGAGATGTTCAAGCTATCTAACTATCTACCTGGTTTTCTTTAAGAGAAGTTTTGGGGTTCTGAAGGTTTTAGTAGGTTGATCTAATTCAAGTACATAGAGACCAACTGCAGGATATTTAAGTCATAAAGGGACATTTAATTAATGTTGGAATGTTCTTCCCAAAAACGATGTACAGTTCCCTTCCAGACTCTCCCTAGCATTAAATGAGTCCCACAGGTTTTTAAGCACATTAACTGACATATCTCTATTGTATACTTCTCTCTCTAGTGGAATAAACCACTCTGGGAGATCGAGATGATTAAATTTAAATGTTTGTAGAATAATTAGTGAATTACTGACATTACAACAACATGGAAATCCTCACTTATGAAAAGACCAGATCATTCCAGAAATAATCCAAAGCGGGTAGGTCACTTTTGTTTCTCACATCATGTTAAAGGTACTGAGGAAGGCTCCACTGGCAGTTACTTCGTGTTATGTGAACCAGAGATACATATGCATACATGTAGCTTATCTCTTGAAAATAAAACTGTGTCACACCCTGATTCTTCTCACCTGGCCTGATCCTACCTGCTGCATGTGGTCTGACATCCCTCCTGGCCTTGGCCTGGCCACATCACTGGCACCCTGACAAGGTCACCCCAACCTTTGTCTCTACTATCTCTTCCTAATTTTGAGAAGTCAACCTTATGCATGTGTAGGAAGGACAACATGTTTCCAAAGTAATCTTGACATTCTCGGGTATTTTTTCTATCCGTTCATTAATTCAATACATTCCTGTGTTTCTATTATACTTTAAAACAAACAAACAAACAAAACCCGAAAAAAACCCCTAGATTTTTAGGCAAATATTATCAGGGATGATCTTCTTTAGCTAATTCAGGAGTAAACCTGAACTGTCTGAATAGCTATGCAAGCTTAGAGGTTATGTCTAATACTCTGAAGAAAATTTTTGTCAGTATCAACAGTGGTGTCCCTCAGCTAACTACACACTAAACCTGAAGTCATGTAATTGAACTTTAATACGTAATTTTTTCTGTAACAACCAGGTTAACTTAGTCATACCAGAGATGCCATCAGACTTCACAGTCTGCAGCCATGTTTATTTCCCATAGTTTATAGTTTCTGTGCTACCACAATGTAAAATGGTATATTTAAATAAGTGGTATTCAATAACAACAGGATTCTTAACTGATTAGAGTTCCAGAACTACTCATGGACTTTCTGGAAGCTTCAGAGACTGAAGTACTTGAAGATTAAATGATTAAGTCTGGACCAGATACACTGTGTTTCTTATGTAAGTGGATTTGTGCAAGTTTGAAAATTAATATGAATCAATATAAAATACGGCAGTAGAATGTCATCTTCATTATATAGACAGGTGTTTGGCAGAATATGGATCTGCTGAGCACACAGGAGAATCATCCAGGAAAAACTGAGACTTTGCCCTTGTGCAGCCTTGGGAACTGAGTCGAGGGTAGGGAACATCCATGCTCTGGGAGGGAGCTTCCACCATTCAATGGCAGCAACACGGATGCAACCCAGCTGGCAGCTACAGCTGTGCAGAGCCTGAGCAGTGCTGCGGGCATTTGTGGGCACTTAACAGCCAAACTCTAATAAGCCTAACAAGTAACCATGGGAATAGCAAAAGGATCATGTATCATGAGGAGGATATAGCTCTGCCAAATTTCAAGAAAGATGAGAACACTTTAACATTTCAACTAAGCTGTTAGCTATAACCCTTTGTTGACTACCTCTCTATGCATTTGGTTATGCAGCTGAAGGAAAGAGTTGTCTGGGCTTAAAACTTTGTGTCTAATCAAACATATTATACATTATCATGTATTGGGTTTGCATGACAAGGTGATGGGTGGTTTCTGTGAGAAGCTGCTAGGCTTCCCTGATGTCCAGTAGAGCCAACATTAGCTGTCTCCAAGATGGACCTGCTGCTGGCCAAGGCTGAGCCCATCTGTGATGGCGGTAGTGCCTCTAGGATAACAGAAGGGGAAAAAAAAAAACCCTAACTGCATAACTGAAGCTGGGCAAGAAGAGTGAGAATATATGAGAAACAGCTCCCCAGACACTCAGGTTGGTGAAGAAGGAGGGGGAGGAGGTGCCTCAGGTGTCAGAGCAGAGATTCTGTTGTGTAAGGGACTGTGTTGGCCATTTTGTCTTGGCATTGCTGTTGCACCCTTACCATATTCTGAGCCACAGGGTGGTGTAAGACTGTTGGAATCTGTCAATTGTCTGTTTCAACACTGCACCGCTGCCTGATCTGTGCCTCAACATTCCCTTGCTGTATGAACTATGCTCTGTAATATGTCCGAAAAAACAAAAACCACCACAGTGTCTCCCTGAAGCTGGAGCAGTTACATCTTTTGTAACATCTATGAAGCTGCACTTGTATGCAGGGCTAGGGAAGAAGTCAGGATGAGTAGGATGTGCGAAGGCTGAAGGCATCACTGGCTGACCCCCTCCCCGCCCCAGTACAACCACCGTGAACACCTGGGCATGTGTGCATGGAGGAACACGGGGCAGCAAATATGGTAATGAGCCCCATGGAAATGGGTGGACTGATCGTGGGGACTAGGATGATAAAAGGACTGCATACTCTTCTCTCGTGGGATTCCCCATCACCTGCAAGGACCCCCTATCACCTTGCACCGAGACTGAATCAACAGGACTCCACTGGATTCATGGTGGTGGCAACTGAGCTTTCTGCATCTCTTCTGTTTGCTTGCTTAGCTGTTCTGACTTTTTTTTTTTTTTTTTTTTTTTT
>NW_020799144.1:12049745-12068311 GCF_003259725.1 Athene cunicularia | reverse complement strand
TTTTTTTTTTTTTTTTAGTTTCCCTTCTCTCTGTCCTATTGCTATTACCTCTGCTCACAGGAATAGAGTTTGAAAGGTTGTATGGCATTTGACCTCATTTGTGTCTTAATCTCACCCTTGGGATCATATCAAAACCTCCCTCGACATTGGATTGGGACATTCTGCAGCCCGTGGTGCAGCCCATGACGAGGCAGCTGCGCTCTGCACCCAGGGAGGTCCATGGTGGAGCAGAATCCACCTGCAGCCTTTGCAGGGGGCTGTGCCCGATGGAGGCTGTGACCCCGTGGGAAGCCCACGCTGGAGCAGGCTCCTGGCAGGACCTGTGGCCCCATGGAGAGAGGAACCCACGCTGGAGCAGGTTTGCCTGAAGGGCTGCAACTCGTGGGAAGGACCCACGCTGGAGCAGGTCGTGAAGAGCTGCAGCCCACGGGGACTCATGCTTGAGAAGTTTGTGGACTGTCTGCTGTGGGAGAGACCCCATGCTGGGGCAGGGGAAGAGTGTGAGGAGTCCTTCCTTTGAAGAGGATGAGTGGCAGACACTACAGTTGATGAACTGACTGCAACCCCCATCCCCTGTTCCCCTGCACTGCTGGACGGGAGGAGGTAGAGATATCAGGAGTGAAGCTGAGCCAGGAAGAAGGGAGGGGTGGGGGGAAGGTGTTTTAAGATTTGGCTTTATTTCTCATTACCCCACTCTGATATGATTGCTAATAACTTAAGTAGATTTTTCCCATGTTGAGTATGTTTTGTCTGTCATGGTAATTGGTGAGTAATCTCTCTCTGTCTTTATGATAACCCACGAGCCTTTCATTGTGTTTTCTCTCCCCTATCCAGCTGTGGAGGGGAGTGATAGAACAGTTTTGGTGGACACCTGGCATCCAGCCAGAGTCAGCCCACCAAACATATCATCACAGTTTGCTTTGTCAACTTTTCCTGTTTTTTGGGGGGTTTCTTAATGAGTACTTTTTTTTTTTTTTTTTTTTTTTTAATTTAAACTAATTAAATTTTAATTAAGTCCATTTTTCATGCATCCTATTCACCTTCCACACAGTATGGCTTTAAAAACTCTCAAATCGTGATCTGTTAGAATATGGCAATTTTACTTCAAGGTTCTGGTTTAAATAGACTCTTACTGATGAAGAAATGGAGAACATAAAAAAAAATTTCTAAGTACAGAACTAACAACCACTTCCATAGATGGAATGGTACTGATAATAGACAACAACAAGTCATAGATCAAATACGGGTTTTACTGCCTTATATGATTGAAAATAATGTTATACTGAGTGAGGCAGCACACTCCAAATAAATCTACTCTAATCTGGGGGAAATATAAAAATGTTGTTCTACTTTCATTATAGGTGGATGTATGACACAAAGAAGATTACACTGGGAACAGCTTTGATTCTATAGCATAAAGAAGCACTAAAACAAAACAAAGTGAATCAGAAAGTCTAGTCGGGGCCTCTTGGTGAAGAGAGAAACACCAGTCAGATGCAAATTTGTATAACTATTCTGTAAAGACCTATTCTTCTCATAGTGTAATAGAGAAACTCACATTAAAACCATATTAATTTTAATTCATACAGTTCTTTAAACAATATCTGTAATGTCTGAGGTCTTCCATCAAACATAGCAAACAAAAAAGTTAAGAAAATGTTGGTCTCCTTCAATAGAGGTTTAGTTCAGTATAATTGTCAAGGTCAAACAGTCTAGTGTATGTTTAATGGAAGTACTGCAAATCTTTTGATGGGTGCAGCTTGCACCTTAACCTAAGGCTTTTGTTTGAATTTAATGACTTGGACAATTTCTAAAACACAGCATATGAAAGGAGAAATCACAAATAAGTAATGAGAAATATCAAAAAACCTGCCAAAGACATAATCTTCAGTGACAAGGAAGGCTAAGAGCAGTCACACTCAGTTATAACAGGACTGCACTCAGCTGCAATTCCCTGTATCTTTTAGAGGTGACTGAAACCTAAGTTGTCATTGTCATATGGATGCAAGAGGGAAATAAATATTTTTTTAAGTAGGTAATATGAACCCTCGTGGAAAATATATTCCAAACATCACTGGTAATGTTGTAGGTGAAACCTTCCACATTCATTTGGGGAATTAAAAAGCAGTTGTGTTTCATGAAAACAGCTTTCAAACGTGCTGAGCTCGTATATTTAGAACAAGAACATGATGATGAAATGGAAAACAGCGACTTGCTAACTGACATGCAGTCCTGTGAGGCACATTTATTTTCGCCCTGGAACTGCATGTCATGGCTCTAGTAGATGACAGTTAGGAAAACTTTGAGACTGTATTAGAATGATATATATGTTCTACGTAAGAATTAGAATCCTGCTGTTGATCACACTAATGTTCATACTGTAGTCTTTTGGGACTTAAAAATTTCAGGAGGAGCATAAATATTTCTCAAAATATCTATCCAGCCTCCTCAGCTACAGTGAATTTCTTATGGTTCCACCTGTACTGGGTCTATATGGGTATTGTAGACTTACATCACTGTACATTCAAGAGGGAGAGAAGTACATAAAAAAACTTGACAGCAACAGACACATAAAGGTACAGATAAAATTTTGGGTTGATTCATTTCACTAATAGGAATATGAACAGAGTTAAAGAGTGTAGCATTGTATAGTATATAGATAGATATAACCTGACGTATAAAACCACAGTTTTTGATTTGTGATATCCTTTCACATTTTAGTTCCCAGTTTTCTATAATTCAGGATGTGATACATTACTTACGGTCTCTGACATACTCTATGAAGTAAGATCACTAGAAAAAGTGATAAAGCCTGAATGTACCAGCTAAAACAGGCATATCCAGTTTAAATTTTGAGGCAACAATCTTATTTTCTTAAATATCAAATCCAGGAAACCCTTTGTTGCTACAAATCAGCTTATTAAAAAATTTTAAGTAGTAGAATTAAAAAAATTTGGAGATAATGTAACTGAGTTTAGATGATCTTCGTCTTACCTTGACAACTGCTTATGTGGTCCCTGTATACACACACAAGATGTTAGACCCATACAGATCATGATCAGAAAAAAAATAATTTAGGAAATGTGCCTGTAAAAGACCAGAGTGTACAAGAACTGAGATAACTTATAATTAACCAAATTAGAGCATATTGTTCACAGAGATAACAAGCTGTTTCCCAGCTTAAAGGCAACACATGGGAAAACATCCAGTTCCTCCTCCGAAACCTTGGAATGTTTCAAAAACAAATGCAAGGCAATTATTTGAAATGATAAGCCAGTTGTTCCAACCTTTGTTTTTCAGATAAAACTGAACTGTTTAGGATGAGATTCCCAAGATACTTAACCCTTGTTAATTAACTTATGTTCATAATTGTTAAGTATGTATGTAACATGAACAATTCATGTTCAAAGAATTGGAATTTAGCAAGATTCTGAAGAAATGAAATAGTAATTTGTAAAGAAAATAAGAAACAGCAACAGCAAATGGTATCAGCCCTATAACATTTAGGTTAAAGGAAGAATTAGCTCCCACATGGAGTACTAGCTGCTATATGTTGGCTTATGGTTTTATTTCAAGGCTGTTTCAGAAATATTTTAGGTTTTCTACATGCAGAGGTCCAAAATAAATGGATAATATATGTATTTGTTTCACTTCAAAGGGGTTAGAATTCAGTGGAACTGTAATACCAAATGAATAATATATTTCTCAGAGAAATAAGAATATATGCTGCACATGGACATATTCCTTTAGGATCAAGTTCTCCTTTTAGAACATTGCACTATAAATGTATATTGCCTGCTCAGCACTTGTTCTGCCAGAAGTTAACTCTGATAAATGTCCACAAATAAAAAGAGTCATATCTGAGAAAGAGAAATGTAGTACTGATTAAAAACAAATGCTCAGAAAGATGCTTGCATGTGCAAGGAATTTTTTCAGTACTTTGCTTTTTCTAACATCTGACCATTCCGTCTGGCTATTTCCAAGGTCATGACCATAAAAAAATCCAACTTCATGATCGATAGAACATTTAGTAGGTCAATTATAAATTAAAGTCTAATAAGCGATCTCAAGGATCTAAACTATCACTATCTAAGCAGAAGTTTTCCCTCATTTCAAAACTCACAAACTTATAAGAAGAAAAGGTGACTTCATTTACCAGGTTTCTTCATTTATCTTGTCAGGAGGCACAGGATTTCTTCTTATTACAGACAATGAAAATTCTTGTAAAAAAATGAAAAGGAGACCAGCAAGGATGAAATGCCACATTCTGACCTTGCTCTCTACACTGTAAGAATTTTTTTTTTTCCTTCTTTCAGAAAAATATCAAATAAGAATGGTCACTGGATATTTTCCTCTAGCAGTAAATTTTTGTTTTACTCATCAGACTTTTCAGACACCTAGATTTTTACTGTATTGCCTTTCTTCAGGGGGGAATATTAGCACTGAGCAAATATATTGTGCAATTAGTCACTGACTGGCTGTGAGAGTGAAAGCCCTCTCCTAATGTACAAATACATTAATATGGTAAATCCAAAATACCCAACAAAAATATCAGGCTAGATGTCACATTAAAAATAAGAGTTGGAATTTTAGTTGAAGATAATATTCTACAATAATTTCTGAAAACATTGCATGTTGTGCCTGTGAAGTGTTAAAGAACTGTAGCAAGATTTTCTCAGGAATGGCAGTTTGAGTGCTAGGTAAAATAATTCAGTAAATGTGGGAACTAATTTATTTCTTCTTAACATCAAGAAGAGTAGAAAAAATCATAGCTAAAATGTCATACAATTTTTCAATCAATTTCAAACGAAAACAGCACATTTAAGTCCTGTATAATCCTATATTAAGTGATTTGAACTGTAACGGTATTTGTGTATATATTCATATAAAGCTGATAAAACTACATCTGTGGGGTTGTAGCTTAGAATAAACACTACATCATAGACCACCCTCAGTTATGCTAATATGTACGTTGAACTCTCATTTCAACCTATTTTTATAAAACTGAATGAACCTCACTGGATCCAGTGATTTCTCAGCACAGCAGACAGTCCAGTCTTGCTTCTAGAGTATCCGAGAGAAAGTGAAGACAGTTGGCAAAATTTTTCCAGTCTGTGGGAATTGTGCTCTCTGACTACATCCTCACTGCTCCCTGGAGACCCCCAGCGCCACAGGAAAACCAGTCTTGTAGGCTGTCAAATGTCTTTCTCAGCTTCAGTGTCTGGACCTTTCCCTGTGGAAAACAGGGTGCATTAGGACATAAGTGGAACTTCTTAATGCAGAAAAAAATATCCCAAACTAAACATAACACCAAGATTATGCCAAAAGATTGATATACAAACAGGCATGCTAAGAGGGGAAAAAAAAAAAAAAAAAAAAAGGTGTGTGTGTGTTTACTTTTTTTTTTATTTTTTTTATTTCTTGTTTTCAGTGTTATTTATGGACAAAGTAGAACAAAACCAAAATGAAAATGGCAAAAGTAGTTAGTTGTTCTTATCTGTGGATTTTAGTCCTCAGACTGTATGTAAGAACTTGAAAAACAGAAAGTATTCTTTATATTATTTTTTCCTGTTTCCACCTCCAGATAATCACACTTCCTGTCTGAACTACACCTAATCTGAAACTCGTATAATCAGTTGGAGCAGAAAGAGCATCTCATTATAAAATATCTTCATGTTCTAATACATTTTCAGTGGTATTACGAATCCCATGCATTTACCTTAAACACCTGTGTATATGAAAACATATACCTTATATCTCAACCATACTTCCTCTTTGACACTGTAAGCAAAGGATTCTCTCTGGTGAAAACTCTTTTTCTGCTCTAATACACAGACAAGGAATAAATATGGAAGGACTGTCAGATAAATTTAGTAACTATAGTTTTCCAGTTTTAACAAAACAATAAAAAAAGCATCCTTTTTCAGCAGCAAGCTATAGTAGATCTGTCAACTACAAAACATGCATCAATGCAAAATAAAAAGAAATATTGGTTCATTTACATAAAGATGTAAAGGGTACTTCTACGTAGTTTGACCGGGGAAACACAGCTGTTTCTCAGCTGTATAAGAATCAGAGAAGATAAAAGCTTGGAGACCTAGGTTAGTATGCAAGAATGTGCTTCAGATCATCACCTTATATCACAGCCCAAAACCAGTGGATCATAGATACATATATACATTTATAATTAGATTATTAACAATATTCACAACAATATTACAGAAGGGAGATGCTTTTGCCAGATATCAGAGAATGATCTGAATCACAGAATGAGGAACAGTTGAGTCTGGAAGACACTTCTGGAGGACATCTGGTCCAACCCCCTTCTCAGGCAGGGCTACCTGGAGCTGGTTGCCCAAGGATGTTTCCAGATGCCTTTTGAATATCTCCAAGGTGGGAGACTCTACAACCTCTTTGGGCTGACTGTTCCAGTGCTTGGCCACCCCCACAGTCAAAGTTTTTCCTGATGTTCAGATAAAACCTCCTGTCTTTAGGTTTGTGCCCATTTTCTCTTCTGTCACTGGACGTGGCTGGAAAGAGCTGTCTCTATCCTCTTTGCACCCTTCTTTCAGGTGTTAATGAGTTTCCCTTCTCTTCTCTAGGATAAAGAACCCCAGCTCTGTCAGCCTTTCCTGATAGTAGAGCTGATCTAGTCCTGTAATCATCTCAGTGGCCATTCTCTGGTTTCTCACTAGAATGTCTATCTCTCTCGTACTGAGAAGCACAGAGCTGGCCTCAAATTTCCATGTATGACCTCACCAGTGGTGAGTAGAGGGAAAGGATCACCTCCCTTGACCTGTTGGCAACACTCCTTATTCGGCCCAAGATGCCACTGACCTTCTTTGCTGTAAGGGCACATTGCTGGCTCACACTCAACTTGTCATCTACCATGAGCCCCAATTTTTCTGCAAAAATGCTTCCCAGTATGCAGTGTTGCATAGGATTGTTGTTCCCCAGGTGCAGGACTTTTTGCTTTTCAATTTTTGAAATTCACAAGGGTCCTGTCAGTTAATTTCTTCATCCTGTTGAGGTCCCTCTGGATGGCAGTACAGCCCTCTGGCATATCAACCACTTCTCCAAGTTTTGTCATCAACAAGATTGCTAAGGGTGCATTCTGTGGATATTTTCATTTGCTTAAACAAATATGACCCAAATAAGTCTAAACCTGAATCTCTTGTATAGGTTTTAATCTAAAAATTCACAGAGAACCCAGTATCTGTAGATGAACCTATTGATTAGAAAGAAGTTATTCCTGCTTAGGGATTTGCCTTGGCATATTGACTTCTGAACACACATCTTCTGAATCACAGCATAAGTCCAGAAAAAAAAAAATAATTCCATTCTGTGCGATATGGAACACTGGGTAAACAGAAGTCATGAGTATCTGTAGAAGAGAAGTCAATAGAAAACCCTGATATTTATGCCCATGTCTGGAGCAGTTCTACAGGTTAGTTATGGGATTACATTTCTGTATCTTCTGGTCCTCTTGCTGTGCTCTATATTAGTTAAAAAACAGAAAGACACCACAACCTATAATCATCTTTCCAGAGTTTTTTAATTGTCCATTGGGACGTAGCTATATTTTGCTCAAATTACATAAATTTTACTTGTTTATCAAGGTCATAATCTGTTTAAGAGTGAAGAATCCTTCAGGAGTTCAGATCAGATCAAGAAGCTCTGAAGTGATCATTTTGAGATGAGTTGGGACATTTTAATCTTGTTTGAAGTTTAAAAAAAATGTTGCTGGGAAATAAATAATGTCATGAAGTTAATAAAGTTAAATAATTAACAACTGAATTGGAAAGACTGCCTATACTGCCTTACAATTAACTTACTGTCACATCTAACAAGATGTAATTTTCACCCACATACGTTTTACTTCTGGTCTGTGGCTTTTGGTGCACAGTTTGAAAATAAAGGAGTGTGGGGTACAATTCTGAGATGAGGAACACTTAGGAAAGAGGTAATGAGAAAGTCACCTGACAAAAGAATGTGAAAATGTGTCTCAATCCAAGACCCTCCCTTCTATATCTCAATCTTGCATCTTCTAGGTATAAAACATCTAAATTGTATTAACTTCCCTCACACACAGTTCCTTGATTTATGTATTACTTCAGTTTAATGCTTTACTTGCCATTTCTGGGAATTATGAAAGAAGATGAATAAAGTTTTGTGGAGAAAGAATATGAAAGATACACATTTAAACTGTTATTTTTCTCTTTCAGATAATAAATTTGCCATCAAATGCACTGAGTGCAGTTATTCTGATTTCTTAATAACATAACTGGTTATGTAAAGCCTCAAAAGAATGTGTCAGAGTATATTCTAAAGGACTCTGGGCAACTAAGTATATTAAAAATCTCATGATTTTTTATTTCATAAAAATTTAACATTATAATGAGAGGTAAGAGACTTTATTCAGCTGACTTGGCTTATTAAAATATCATTTCTTGGACTTAAGACTTCTTGCTAAACCTGTTAATAACTTCTCATAAAAAATATAGCAATGCTTTCTGATGTCAAAGTAGGAACAGAAAGTGCAAAATATAATTAAATGAGACTGGATAAGTGTTTTAGAACATTAACAAAAAAAAAAAAAAACCACCCCAAAACCAAAAACAAAAAACCAAAAAAACCCACCCCAGTAATTGAAATACAAAGCAGGTATTGGTGAAAAAGATGGAAAAACCACTATGCTTAATTAAAAAGCATAGGCAATTTCATGGTAAAGATAGGAAAGAAGGAAAAAAACCAAAACCAAACAACCCACAAAAAACTGTAAAGGGTGGAAGCAACAATTTTTGTTCTTGTTCCATCAAGGAGACATTAAGTCTATAGGAGTTTCTATACCAATTTTTGCAGGAATTTAATCAAGTTCCTTGAGAGAGAGATAGCTTAAACAAAAGAGGTGAAATTTATGACCATAAAAAGTGGTCTACCCCTTCCTAGGAGTAGAGAAACTCAGAAGAAATGAGAGCATCGATATAGACATTATTAAGTTAGCTATGGATTTTACAGTGGACGACATGCAATAAAAGATTTTATGAGAAAAAAAAACCAAAAACAAAAACAAACAAACAAAACAAGAAAAAGGAGACAATTACATAGGAATGAGAGGAGATGTTTCAATAAAAACAACAACAACAAAATAGTCAAACAAAAACATCAAAACGTGCAACTTTTAACTTATTCTTCCATTTAACTTCTTCAGAGATACAATGCGTTAAAGTAAAATCAGGTCTATCATGGCCCAAAGATACAATAAAAAAGTTACTACCAATAATTCCATCATGAACTAATACATTGGCTGAGGTTGTATCCCAGCTATGGAAATGGTACCTTTATCACTAATGCCAGATTTGTTCCTAGGGAGACCTGTTAATTGCACATACATTATTCTGGAGTTTTGCTTGTTCTATTCTGTAAGCACAGGAAAAGAAATCGACATCAACTGGGGTCTTATCTAACTCTGGGAAGAGGTAATGAGGCTTGACTTTTCAGTGTTGTGTGACTCCTGCAGTCATTAATATGTGCTGAAGTATAGTGTACTCACTATGGTATCTCTCCGCACGGTCTGGAAAACAGAAGAAAACCAGGCTGTAAAATACTATTGATTTACGTACGAGAGTTAGTCTACAGCTAGAAAACATGGAGCAAAGCTGCTTATCACTGAAAAGACATTAACCCTTTCTTATTGATATAAAACATGGTGTGGGAAGCTCTAATCCCTAGAAATGCTGACCAGTCCCATTCATCCAAAGCCTACTCCAAAGGCCACATAAAGCAACTTGACAGAACACGAAACAAATGTTTTTAGGACATTTCTTCACACCTCCTGACAAACACACCAGTTCACATTACCATAACAAAATTTTTGACACCTCTCATACGGTGACAAATGGTGAGAAGGGAGTTGCTTTCATACAAAGAGACTGTTTTCTAACAATCACACTTTTTTTTTTTTTTTTTTTTTTTTTTTTTCCCAAATTTGGTTGCAGACATACCTCCAAACTCACTTTATTTTATATCAACAGTTCCTCAACAGAAAGTATCATAAACATTTTGATGACCCTTATAGGCAGGTAGTTATTACCCTGTCTTTGAGATGTCAAAGTTTGTATGGATGTCTAATTATAATCTCTCATTGTATCACACACTCTTCTCATTCAGTGTTGGTAGATGCATCAAAATTAAGAATATGCATTATCTTGAAAAAAATGTTATGTCTGTTGAATAGGAAAAGCTAGAACACTGCAAACACACTGGCCATAATCTGTATGAGAAACTCAGCTGTTGCTGCACAAAGTTTAAAATACACAAAGACAGTCCAACAATCTAAAATAAATAAACAACAGGAAAAAAGGGAAAGGGAACTCTTTTATAGTTAGAACAAAAGAACATTCTTCTAAATTCAAAACTCTGTTAGTAATGTCACTAGCTTATTAGAAACCAGTCATCCAGATTCAGCCTTGCTGTACTTCTGTTAAGGGCAATAAAATTACACCAGATATTAATTTGCCTCATTATGCCCTCTATTGTGATCACCTGAGACCTCACATTTTAATTGCAATACATGAAATTTTAATAAGTAGAGGTTGGGAAAGAAACCATGACCTTTCTAGGCTACTTCGAGTACTTAAAAATTAAAAGGAATATGTTCTCTGAATTTGATTTTTCAGAGTTAGGAGAGGAAAAAGAGCGAATCAGTGGTTATTGATAATCATTGTTGATCTCACTGTTTTTATTTGACAAATTGATCTAAAAATTTCCTTAAACTTTTGGAATGAAAAGGGAGGTTTTATATACTTTGTATTCTTCAGTTTCTTTTTTCTTGTCAACAATATGCGTTTTCCATATATATATGCACATGCTGAGTACTACACCTGGATGGAAAAATCGAAAACATAAATGGGAATAGAGGAGGCAACAGTTCTGCAGAAGATCTTTGACATCTTTGTTGGCAACACAGACAGTGGGATTGAGTGCATCCTCAGCGTGTTCACTGACGACACCAAGATGTGTGGTGTGGTCAATATACTGGAGGGAAGGGATGTCATCCAGACGGTCCTGGACAGGCTGGAGAGGTGGGACATGCAAACCCCATGGAGTTCAACAAGGTCAAGTGCAAGGTCCTGCACAAGGGTTGAGGCAATCCCAAACACAAATCCAGGCTGGGCAAGGAGTGGATTTGGAGCAGTAGTGGATGGAAAATTGACTGTGAGACAGCAATGTGCGCTCATAACCCAGGAAGCCAACCGTGTGCTGGGCTGCACCCAGAGCAGGGTGGGCACAGGGAGAGGGGGGATTCTGCCCTCTGCTCTGCTCTGTGAGACCCCCCTGCAGGGCTGGGTCCAGCTCTGGGGCACCAACAGCAGAAGGACACGGACCTGCTGGAGCGGGGCCAGAGGAGGCCACGGAGATGCTGGGGGGGCTGGAGCACCCCCTGTGAGGACAGGCTGAGAGAGTTGGGGGGTTCAGCTGGAGAAGAGAAGGCTCCGGGGAGACCTTAGAGCGGCCTCCCAGGGCTGAAAGGGGCTGCAGGGAAGGGGGGGGACAATCGTCATCCAGGGGTGTAGGGATAGGATGAAGGGTAATGTCTTTAAACTGAAAGAGGGGAGATTTAGATTAGATGTGAGGAAGAAATTCTTCCTTGTGCAGGGGATGAGGCCCTGGCACAGGTTTCCCAGAGAAGCTGTGGCTGCCCCCTCCCTGGAAGGGTTCAAGGGCAGGCTGGACGGGGCTTTGGGCAACCTGGGCTGGTGGAAGGTGTCCCTGCCTGTGGTGGGGGGGTTAGGACTGCATAGTCTTTAAGGTCCCTTCCAACCTAAACCACTCTGTGATTCTACGATTCTATGATACTATGAAAAGTTTTCAAAGTGGAATATGGACACAGAATCACATTTAAAAAGTCAACATTGTGACATTTTGACATAAAAAGTAAATGTTATGCTGGTGTATCAAAAGATAATGTTACATATGGAACACAGGATTATTCCTCTCAGCTCAGTTTTGGTTTAATCTGAGATGAAGTGTTTGCCTTTGTAAACTCTGTTATAAAATGCATAAAGGTAATCCATAGAACAGCAATAGCAATGCTAAAAGATTTGACTATTCAATACATTGGGGTAAGGTGAAAGTCTTGGCCTTGTTTGATGTAAAAAAGAGAAAACTATGAGGTACTGGAGAAACATTTCAGGTTCTGCAGTAGCTCTTAATTATTTTAGGAAAAGAGTAAACGTCAGAATTATTTTTCATGGAGATTTTTATAAATGAGTTAGACATTCCTTCAGAAAACATCTGCATTTTTAAATAAATTATTTCCAAAAATTCAGTGGTATTCTTTATTCCATTTAAAAGACAAGATTTCAGCATAAATTTACACTTCTATCATTAAAAAAATAATCTGAAATTAAGAGATTAAGGTCTAGTATTTTCTCAAAGGCTGAGTTAAAATGGAAAATATATTCAATGGAAGTTTGAAAATTTATATGCACCTAAATTTTTCTGGAAAGCAAACCTCTTGGTCTTTAACATGAAATGAAATATGTATGAAATTATATTTAGTCTTAAGTATTCTACAGTACAAAAAAAAAAAAAAAAAAAAAAAAAAAAAAAGCAATAAACTGATACCTGTGTTGTCTGTGAGTAAATCACAGATATATCAACCGTAATTCCAGATTTATTATTATGCAGTAGGACCATGCTTGTTTTATTTTACCAGTGCACAGACTTTTGATCACTCCCTTCCACTGCAGTTCCTACAGTTGGTGCAAATCTATAGTACAATCCGATCTGACTTCACAGAAGTTGCAGAGATAGGATTAATGATTTTCTTTGTTTTGCTGATTTTTCTAAAGCACAGAAAACAATTTTCCAAGGGTGCACTGGTTATTCAGGTTCAGCTTTCTGTCCTGTCCTGATTCAGCTAGGATAGGGTTAAGTTTTTCCAGCAGAGAGAGGGAAGGGATCTCCAGGCGGGTTATTCATACCATGCTGGCGTCAGGTCCGGGCGAGGCAGTACGGGAACTTTTTCCTTTGTGGCTTTGGTCGTGGGGAGCACGGGGCTGTCTGTAACCATTGCGGTATTTCTCTGTATATCTTTTGTCTTGCTTACACTTATTGCTGTTTATTGTTGTTATCATTGCTACTGTTGTTCAGATTGTTTATCACACTGTTGTATTAAACTTCTTATTTTAACCCGGGGTTTGTGCCCTACTTGTGTCCTGACCGGCTGAAGATGGAGGAGGGACAACGGCAACGTGCTCTCCAGTCCTGGCAGGGCTTAAAACTATCACATGTCCTCAAGGACCTTTGGTCCTGAACTGCAAAGCTGCTTTCTATCCAGCTGTTGACTAATCTGCATGGGCATATTGCATCCCATGTGCAGGATTTTACTTCTCTTTGCTGAGCTCCATGATGTTTGCGTCAGTCTGTCCCTGACATTTTTAAATTGAGTCATGATCAAGGGAGAAGATACTTTATCAAATGTCAAATATCAATGCCAAGGACTGAAAGAACACACCTTGGGGCACTGATAGAGTACGAAGCTGAACCTTGTAACTGATCTACTGATGTTCTTCACTGCCCTTTGTCTTTTTTCTGCTCAGAATCCTTGTATCTGTGAAGATATGTGTCTTTGTATCTAATTTAGTCATATGCATGCCAGGCAGGACCAATATATACTCCTGAGAGAACTCATTTGAATTTTATTTTATATTTTTTTCTGTATATGCATTTCTTTACAGGCCCATACCTTTGAGATTTTGGATCAAGGAATAACATCTGAATCACTGATGAGTTAGCACGTTCTACTGTGAATACTTTAAGTTATACTATGTTTGATTCCTTAAATCTAACTATATAAGGATATATAAAAGCCTTCCTTCCCAGATGACAAATTATCATCTCAGTATAAAAACATATGATGCCTGAAATTCAAAGGAGCGTCCAAGATTGTGCTTTAATCGTACAGACACCAAGACTTGCCTGGAATGAAAAACAGAGTTGACTACACTCCGAGTTACAATTTCCTGTCAATCCATCAACTGGGATTAGTTGACTCACAGCAGTGTAAAGATTGTCTACTAGGAAACATATTTTAGTGAGATGAGATCCTCTAAGAATGCAGGAGTTGTCAGAAAAAAATCTAATACATTATGGCAACATTTTCTGGAATAGGTAACCTTCAAACCATCAGAGATATTCATCCACAATATATTTTCTTATTAGAAACCCTGTCCAAACAGTATAGTGAGGTGTTTGGGTTTTGGTTTTGTGTTTTTTGGTTTTTTTGGGTTTTTTTTGTGGGGTTTTTTAGCTAAATTATTTACTGCTATTTTTCTAGGATCAATACTGTCAAAATGAAGAACATGAAATCTAAGCAGTCTCCCCATCATAATCATAGTTGTTAGTCCAGTTTTGTTTGTAGATTCTTTCTGTAATTAGGCATGCATAGTTTGAGAAGTGACACAGTGTGATCAACCTGAACTCAACAGTGGGAGGTTAACCTTGTCCTAGTTTTTCTCAGGATCACAGAAATATTTCACCAATTCTTGAGATTCTTTAGGCTGCAGACAGTATAAGTTTTTTGATACTCTTATGCTTTTCGTGTTCTATAACTGTCCAGCTGTACAGCAATTGCTATGACTTCTGCCAATATTTTATACTATTCCATCATCTGCCCAGCTGCTGTTATAATCTGATGAGTGTTTAAATCAAGAAACAAGTGAATAATAACGTGTCTTTGGGCAATATCAGTGTGCCTGTGTCTGCTTAGAGCCACAGAAGTAGTATATGATATCAGATGATTCCCAGAGCCCAGCACCTTTACAAGCCATAACTCCAACTATTCCTTTAGCCAGCACTGTAAAAGCCTTCTAAACTGAAGATAGCTGTGAAATTTCATTGAATTTAGTCGGCGAAGGACCAAGCCATTAAAGTGCATTTCACAGAGCAGTTTGCCACTTTCTGCACTGTATGGGTTTTATGTCTTTTTTTTTTCATTACACCATCTTGTAGTCTCTCTTTTCCCTTCTCAGACTCGTGAATGGTTTTTCCACAAAAAAAATAAAGCAACTGCTAAGGGGAAAAATAAGTACTTGAACTTATTTGTCATTCTTGCTTCAGTACTCTGGTAAAAAACAAACAAACCAACCAAAACACCAACAGCATGGAAACATCCCTCTAAAATACATTTGACCCAGAAAATCATTATTCACTCTGCCACTGTCTTACTCTTGAGCCCCAGGTGTTATTGCAGATGTGAGACTGCATGGAATTAGAAAAGAAATTATTCCATTGTTTTCACTGTATAATGTGCTACAATTATCGAAGTGCAGGTTTGATTCTGATCCAACTTATTCCAGCCTAGACGCACTGAAATTTTTTCTGTTGTGTTGTTGCAGCTATGCAGATTTTGAACTATCTGATCTGGATTCATCTGATCTAAAAACAGCCCCAGATTTTTCATTACTGAGAAACATCTAAAGTTGACAATAAATCCAAGCGGAAAAGGTCATTCTTAACATGTTTCCTGATTTAAGCATCCAGTGGATTAAAGAAGCAGCTGTGCAGACTGAAAATGTTTGTTGATATGACAGAATAAAATGGATGCCACCTGAGCTCTAAAATAAATCTACCTCTATTCCCAAGATCACTTCCCTCTGGCCTCAAAAATGTAAAAGCAAAAAAGATCAATATCAAATTTTCAGTGATGTAGTTTTTCATATTGAAGAGTACACTCAATCCGTTAGAATTTGATTTTCAAGAGACTGTAAAGACTGGCAGAAGTTCAGCTTCCTTTAGAGCCCTATGTCAGTACATTAAGAATAAGTAAATCAGGTACAAATTTATTTTAAATATATTAAATTACTAATCTGATTCTTTGCATCTTCTACTTGTATCTAGATTTCATCCTTGGAGAAATTCAGATGTCCCAGCAACATACGTTCAGCACAGTGATGTCTTTTAAAGTGTATATCCATCACCTTATAATTAAAATGACAAATAGAGGTATTTTAGTTGCTACTTTATAATTTTAAATTGGTTTAGTAAATTAGCAATAGAAAGACAGACTGCCTTTTACAGAGATTTATCTGATGCATTTTGAGAGAAGGCTATTTCCCTCACTCACACAGACAAAAAATTCAAAGATTAAACCATTACATTGCATTTAACATGTAATAGTAACAAAACAACAGTAACAATAGTAAAACCAAATGGGTAAAAATACAGCAGTGGCTCACCGAGATACGACCCATACACAGTCTGCCCCCAGTAGCGATCCTGACCACACCACAAATCCTGCTGTGCTGACTGGGAAACCAAGACTAAAAACAGAGGGTGAGAGAGCCCATGTCCGCCTATATACAGAGCATGACATCACATAATATGGAATACTCCAATGACCAATCTGGGCCTGGCCCTCTAGCTCTTCTCCCTCTTCACCCAAGAAAATTTAAGTTTATCCTGGATGAAACCAAGACAGCCTCTACCCCTTATTCCATTCCGTTCCATTCCATTCCATTCCATTCCATTCCATTCCATTCCATTCCATTCCATTCCATTCCATTCCATTCCATTCATGTTATGCTCAGGTTCCAAATACAGTCTAAGAAATCACCACCCAATTCCTGGGTCTCACAGATATCATTCCCTTAGTCATCCTTCCAAAATATCTACTGAGTTCATTTAGCCCATAACTTTGGGTTCCATCTGCCACAACAGTCTGAGGCTGGAGGAATGAGGTGGAGTTGGCTCAGTCGGTGGAGCAGGAGGCTTTGGATGTGGCAGGATGATATTGTGAGACACCAATTGCCATAACAGGATTATTTCACAGTTCAATTCATTGACTATTTTCACCTAAAATCAAATCTCCTTGAGTCATGTATTGGACTTTTCTGTCCTTCTGCATTACCCACAAAGTGTACACAGGTCCTTGGGAAAAAGTAATCCCATGTATGGGTTTACCTTTATCTGATGTAGGAATATCCCACACTGAATTCCCCAGCATATTTTTCTTATGCACTACATGGACTTTATCCTCATCTACAGTATGTAGAAGGTTTGACTGAACAGGACCAGCTTGCTTGGCAGGTCCTCTGGTATTGACTAACCAGGTGGCTTTTGCTAAATTCATGTCCCAGTGTTTGAATGTTCCACCCCACTCATTGCTCTCAGTGTACTTTTAAACAAACCATTGTATCGCTCAATTTTCCCAGAGGCTGGTGCATGGTGGGAAATGTGATATACCCACTCAATACCATGTACCCTTGTACCCTCCCTTACTGTGTCTGAGTTCAGCTTGGAACTCCTTGCTCACTTGTGCAGGTCTGCTGCCCTCGCCTGATACCCTCCTTTTCAGGACAGGCCTTTCCTGAGCTTGGAGGAGGTGATTCTTCCGTATCAGCCGTTTGGCTTGGACCCCTCTTCTCTCCAGAGCTGTACCTATGGGGTATGAAGGCAGCTTGCACATGCGACCCTCCCACGAAACGACAATGTCCACACGAGCTGTATGTGGAGTACTCTGATGCAGGTGAGCAACTATATTGCCAGAAAAGCATTTAACAGGTCAGGAAAGTCTTTCCTGCTTCTTACATACATCAGATCTTTCCTGCTTCTTATATACATCTCATCCAAGTTTCTAAACTGAAGGTTGGAAAACCCTTTATCAGTATTGTGTCGTAGATTAATGTGGGAATTTTGTATGTGACTTTTACATTAATCATAGGTGTCTAGAATTTGGGACAATACAGAAGTCAGCTAGAGACATAAAATCAAGATTACTGTCCAAAATTATTAAACTGGGGAAAACAAAAAACAAAACAAAACAAAAAAGATTTGTTCATTCATGAAGGATATTTTCTATAAGAAGTGTGTAGCACCTCGATGTACCAGCAATAGAAATGTATTCCACCTAGAGCAGACAAGAAGAAAGACAAAGATATTTGCAAACCATGTGATGGAAAATGGGGGAAAGGATATTGAGTGAGGAAGTCAAATCTGGTACCACTGACAGAAGAGAGGAAGATGACAACCAACATAGGAAACTCTGTTAGATGAGTGAAACACAAGTGCCTGAATCTTGAGGGTCTGGAACAAGGAAGGGATGGAAGTTAAAGGAGAGATTCAAAGGGAATCGGAGCACCATGGACACCCAGAACCAGGCTGTCTCATGGTCTTTAGTTCTTCTGCCTCCTACTGCCCACACCTCGGGTAGTGATTTCTTCCCTTTGTCTTTGGGTGCGTTAGCACAAGCATAAATTATTAAATACTTAACACAATGAATAAACAGTTGTACATCCAGCAATGGAGAGGATTATATTCATTTAGGCCATCATGGATTGCCACAAACTCCTTGTTTATTTCAAGCAATCTTTCCAAAAGAAATTGCTTCCTTTAAACACAATTTTGTTATTTTTTGTTAATTCCACAGTAGAAAAAGATTTGCAAGCAATGTTAGTCCTGATTAAATGGATACACTTGTAATCTTTTCATTTGCTTCCTAATTTAACCAGCTTCTTTTCCATGTTCAGATTAAAAATACGATTTCCTCTTACCCAATACAA
>NW_020799144.1:12047964-12049695 GCF_003259725.1 Athene cunicularia | reverse complement strand
TACTTCTTTAAGTCTATTTGTAAAAAAAGAAAATTGGATTGCTTATAGTATAATTTCAGTGACTGCTGCTAGGTCCTGGCACGTGTACTCTTGGGGACATTATGTTAGACAGGAGGCAATTTTCCTTTGACCATGTGATACAGACTCCTGAAAATAAATTCCTCAATCTGTGCCTCAACAAAGGTCATCAAATTCATGGTCATTCTGAGCCCCGGAGCTCAATTATATTTCCTTTGTGAAAATATAGCCTTTTTTCTACTTCATAACTTAACGTTTTTCTTCTAAATGATAGCTATCTCTGAATTTAAATAAACTATTAACACTGTTTGCCATTCTTTCCCAGAGGTAACAAGAGCTTACAGAGCAAAATGCTGCCTTCAGTGTCAATATTTCTTTGTCCAGTTTGAATAAAATGACTACTTAACTTCAATAAATGTTTTCCTAATGTGTGTCTAACCTTCCCGAAAAGTAACAAGAGACAAACAAAAATTAATAGCGCTCTATAAAAAGCATGAAATAGTATTTAGATATTTGGTACAGGAACTGTTAGTAACCAGTGTGATTTGTCTAATCTGCACATTTGATTTAGTGATGGATAAGCCAGATGTAAGAGAGATGCAGTGAACTGAAATGGATGAGTAAACACTCCAGTCGCTATATGTGTCTAACTTCATGGCCTGTATTTATTTAGGAGGCTAGTCCAGAGAACATAAAGTTGTTTTTCAACCTTAAAATGTGTGGCTATAATATAAATGTGTGATGGATTGCAGATTTGTTTGATTTGTGTATGAGGCAGCTATCTGCATTCAAGTGGGAGGATGACAGTGCATGTTGCTGAGCCAACAAGGAAAGCTTCACACCCCTGTCTCTGCAACACCTTTTTCCTCCCTGAGCAGCTGAACTGACTCCTGTATGTCAGTGTACAGAAGCTCCCACATTATCTATCAGTAACGTACTTAGTATCTCCAACTCCAGACTCCTTTATAACAGTCGATAAGAAAATATTTCAGCCCACATGTAAGCATCGCTTCCCATTATTATTAGAGATATGTGCATATCCTCTCCCACTTCTACTTTTCTCACCCCCTTAATCCCAGAGAAATCAAACCACAAAGTCTAGTAATCTAAAAATGTTTGTATCGTCTGTCAGTTTTAACGATCGCTGAGGCTCTGCGGGGCAACACTGTAGAAGCATCCTCACCGTGCAACAGAGCCAATACTTCTGATCTTTCCACATTTTTCTGACCCTGCTACCCAGCCTGATGGAATTGGGTTGACCTCCATGGCCTCCTCTTCATCCTTGGCCATGTGGTTGATCTCCATGGCCTCCTCTTCCTCCTTGGCCACAGAGTCGACCTCCATGGCCTCGTCTTCCTCCTTGGCTACAGGATTGACCTTCACCAGCTCTGTGCCTTTGGCTGCAGTGTCCGCTGAGGCTTCCCCGCTCTCCGGCTCCTGCCTGAGGTGGCAGAGGCGTGAGCATCGCGGTGTCTGGTCTGCAGGGTCAGGTCTGTGCTGTCACAGGACGCGGGAGAGTGGGCAGTGAGGAGCTGGTTCGTACCGTCAGGAGGCCGCTGTGATGGCGGCCAGCTGCGGTGGCTGAGCACGGGTCCCTTTGGCTGGCCTGAAGGAGGACCTGCCTGGGAAGCGCAGGGTGCTCAGGACCGAGGTCCCCTGCCCCTGCCCAGTCCCACCGTGGTGGGACCCGCTCCCACCCCCCCGCCGCCCCGC
>NW_020799144.1:12040966-12047914 GCF_003259725.1 Athene cunicularia | reverse complement strand
AATGAAACAATGTGTGTGCTGTGTTTTGAGGTTGTCAAGGAGGTTCTTTCCTACTTGTCTTTCTGACTTGCTCCTCTTTACCTGAGTTCCCCGGTACTCTAAAATGTATTCTTCAGCCCCCTGCATCCTGCCTCTGCTGCAGACTGTGCTGGTGTGCATCCCAGCTCCATTACAGGGCATGGTAACTTCTCCCAGGTGCTTGCAGAAAGTATTTGGAGCACAGCGATCTAAAGGAAGGGTGTTGCACAGGCTATCCCATACAGGGGCTTTGGCAGGGTTGCAGCGATATCCCAAGTGTAGTTTATTGCATGGTGGGGAGGTACTCAAGCACGTCCAGTCTAGAAATGGGCTGACACAACAGATTGGCGTTTATGGGTGAGACCAGTGGTGTGTTAACACCTCATCCTGTCTTTAAGAAAACAGAAGGTAGCTGGGGAAGAGCTCAAGAACACGACAAGTATGTAAGGTTGTTTTCTCAGGCTGCCTTCCTCAGTATTAACAAACCTTAGTCAAGAGATTCCTCAGCAAGATGAGACAGTGATAGATCGCATCATGCAAGACCGAGAACTCTGCATTTTCCATGCTGCTTTTCTTTACAAACCCAAGAAAGTTTAAAGCCTGATGACATTGTTTGGTGGGCTGGTTTCATAATGCTGAATGAGGCAAATTTTCTGCAAGAGACTTACATCTTTAAGGCTCAAGTTTAAAAGTAACCTGCCACTCACTACCACCCCCATCCCTCACCCCCACAATGTTTGGACTTGAGCCAGGTGGGGATTTTTACGTTAAGAGTCTGAGGAAAAAGATCCATCACAGTCATTACATTGTTTTATTAAAAAGTACAAGCTCCAACTCTAACTTCTCATTAAGTGACATTAAAATCTAGCACATATCAAGTCATCATTATTCTTGCCAAATGAAACATTTTAGTATTTTTATGCTATTTAATGTATTCTAAGTTACAAGCAGAAAGAAAAACGTGTAAGCAAACTTTCCTTTTTTCAGACATAAAGACCTGGAATCTCTGGTCTACTTCTTTAAGTCTATTTGTAAAAAAAGAAAATTGGATTGCTTATAGTATAATTTCAGTGACTGCTGCTAGGTCCTGGCACGTGTACTCTTGGGGACATTATGTTAGACAGGAGGCAATTTTCCTTTGACCATGTGATACAGACTCCTGAAAATAAATTCCTCAATCTGTGCCTCAACAAAGGTCATCAAATTCATGGTCATTCTGAGCCCCAGAGCTCAATTATATTTCCTTTGTGAAAATATAGCCTTTTTTCTACTTCATAACTTAACGTTTTTCTTCTAAATGATAGCTATCTCTGAATTTAAATAAACTATTAACACTGTTTGCCATTCTTTCCCAGAGGTAACAAGAGCTTACTGAGAAAAATGCTGCCTTCAGTGTCAATATTTCTTTGTCCAGTTTGAATAAAATGACTACTTAACTTCAATAAATGTTTTCCTAATGTGTGTCTAACATTCCCGAAAGGTAACAAGAGACAAACAAAAATTAATAGCGCTCTATAAAAAGCATGAAATAGTATTTAGATATTTGGTACAGGAACTGTTAGTAACCAGTGTGATTTGTCTAATCTGCACATTGGATTTAGTGATGGATAAGCCAGATGTAAGAGAGATGCGGTGAACTGAAATGGATGAGTATGATTTGAGGATCCCTGGGGCTGTGCGGGACAACACTGCAGAAGCATCCTCACTGCACTACAGAGCCAATTCTCCTGATCCTTCCACATTTTTCTGACCCTGATAACCAGCTTGATGGAGTTGGGTTGAGCCCTGTGGCCTCCTGTTTGTCCTTGGCTAAGAGTTCGACCTCCATGGCCTCGTCTTCCTCCTTGACCTTCACCAGCTCTGTGCCTTTGGCCGCAGTGTCCGCTGAGGCTTCCCCGCTCTCCGGCTCCTGCCTGAGGTGGCAGAGGCGTGAGCATCGCGGTGTCTGGTCTGCAGGGTCAGGTCTGTGCTGTCACAGGACGCGGGAGAGTGGGCAGTGAGGAGCTGGTTCGTACCGTCAGGAGGCCGCTGTGATGGCGGCCAGCTGCGGTGGCTGAGCACGGGTCCCTTTGGCTGGCCTGAAGGAGGACCTGCCTGGGAAGCGCAGGGTGCTCAGGACCGAGGTCCCCTGCCCCTGCCCAGTCCCACCGTGGTGGGACCCGCTCCCACCCCCCCGCCGCCCCGCGCGTGTCTGTGGGAGCAACTGCTGCTCTGGGCAGCAGGAGGTGACGCAGCCCCTGGCTCTGACGGGGCCCAGTTCCTTCCCTGGCCGTGGCTGCCTGGGAGCAGAGCCAAGCCCTGCAGCCCTGCTGGCTCCCAGCCGGCGGGTGGGCTGCCCCAAGCCCGTCCTTTGCAGAATTTGCCACGAATTTGCGATGGGACCGCGCTGGTTGGCAGCAGCCTCTCTCCCCCAGCCCGGGCCCTGCTGGCAGGCCGGGGGCTCCAGCCAGCCCCCTCTGCTGCGCCGGGCAGAGGCCAAGACAGGGTCCAGGCCATAGAGAAGGTGGTGAGGGGCTCTCTGTGAGTAAAGTGGGCACGTGCTGTCCCCACATGGCGTTAGGGCTTGCCTCTGCCCAGAAACCCCCCTGCTCGGCCACACTCCCTGTCACCTTGGTCTTCACGCCTCTGCGGTCCCCGGGAGGGAGGAGGAGGTTCCTGCTGGGGCTGGGGCTTGACAGCTGCCGCTCGCCCCTTCTGCGGAGGAGTCGGCAGGGTGGGGAGAGGGGAGCGTGGCCCAAGAAGGGCTGAGGAGAGGCTGAGTGCGCCTCCCGTGGGTGCTCCTGGCTGTGTGCGCCCGTGGAGCCGGTGTTGGGGACCTGTGTTGGTGTTGTGGTTGGTGACCTGTGTTGGTGCTGTGGTTGGGGACCTGTGTTGGTGCTGTGGTTGGGGACCTGTGTTGCAGGGTCAGGCTGAGCCCACAGATGGTGGATCCCACGGCGGGGGGTTCTGCCCCTGCCCTGCGGCGGGAGGGGCTGTCTCCGGGTGGCAGCTCTGCAGGGGACGGGACGGTGGGGACGAGGCACTGGAGAACTCTGCTCGGTGCTGGGCTTCCCGCTTCAGCAATTGCTGTTTTCTTGTCCCCTCTTGGCCGCTTTGTGCTGGGGGCTGAGCAGTGCCAGGGAGCTGGGCCCCCCCCAGTAGAGTCTGCGTGGGGCCGGAGCGGGCTCCTGTCGTCAAGCCCAGCCTGGCCTCAGCCTTGCAGTGTCCTCGCACTGAGCCAGGCCTTGCACGCCCGCCTTTGCTCGCCAGGGCTTCTGCTGGCAGACGAGTCCGCGTGTGCGCAGGGTTTGCAGGAGCATCGGCTCTGCAGCCCTGGGGACGCTTCCATGTGCTGCCCCGCACAGCCCCCGCCAGGATCCTTCTGAAACAGCTTGGGCTCATTTGTAGCCAAAATCTTTCCTTACCTGTGTGTCCTGGGTTGCAGTGTATTCCATTGCCATCCCCATGAGCTGTTGAAATCGGAGGGGGGCAGTGTTTCCTTGCCTCCTCCCCCCAGACTATCTTTCTGTTACTGGCCCATCAATGCCATGCAGCATGAGTCAGAGATAACAGAGATAACTCAGAGATAACCTCTGGACCATCTTCTGTCAATGAGCTTAACCAACATTTGGCCTCATGACTCATTACCCCATTGTGAGATGTTCCACCCAGAGGGAGGAACCAAGCATTTCATCCTGGATATAATCTGAGATTTGAATACAAGAGACGCTCTGTTTTCCACTGGATTTCCAGGGGACAGGAGCTACTTAGGCCCCACTGGACTTTCTGAGGAAGAGCAGATCTTCTTTCTACAGGACACTGCTTTGGGGGGACTGCAGCCACCACTCTACCAGACTGCTACCTCCACCCTGATTAACAGGGTGTCAGGTTGTGTCCTGACTCTGTCAGTTTAACCCAGTGTTATCTGCCTGGTCAGTGCAATTGCAGTCTTTTTTCCCGTCCAGTAATGATTTGTGTAGAGGAGAGATTTGGTAATTGAAACGCTCTCATCTGAGCATCTTGCCTGATAAGTAAGGAAAAGTGTGTGGTAAAAGAAATAAATATTTTCCATGATGTAACTGCAATGCATAAAATTTCTGTGGTCAACGTTTGGCTGATCCATGGTGCTTGTAAGTAGGAAAGGAAGAAGAAAAGCGGGAAAGAAGTAGCCCTGTGATGAAGGTAACTGATACTGTACTTAGCATTCTAATATTCTGTTGCTGGTCCCCATCTCGAGAAGGGCATGGATCAGTCAGAAGTTGCCGAAGGGGCAGTATAAACTAAGGATTAGAAAAAAAGCAGGCTTAGTAGAAAGAAAAATAGACATTTTGAGAGAGAAAAAGAAAAATCAATATTAAAATATTTTTATAAGCTTAAGGATATTTAAAGAGTGAGGAATACTGTCAATTCTCTGCTAATGGTTAAGTGGTTCAAATCAGACGTCAGTGAATATTCACCTTCCCCAACACATCTGTCAGTGAATAAAAAGCAAACCCGGACCTTTATAGAAATCTGTCTGCAAGTGGAAAAAAGCTGAATTTGATTCAGCTCATTTCAGGTTTTTTTGCTTTATCAGGCTTTTCATCAAAGTTATTAATTAGAAAAATATATTACTAGAGATTTTACAAGGAAATTTTGGAATTGCCATCATTCCAATTTTTTAGATTTTTTCTGTCTGAAGTTAGTCTGACTTAAGGCAAGGAGATAGATTGACTAAAGACTCAAAATCTTTATTTTTTCTCTTCTGTTGTGTCATTCTGAGGAAACTCTGAACTTTCGCAGGACCAGGTATTTCCTATGGCTGGCACAGAGTTTACAAGCCCTATGTAATTTTAAATATCTCTGAGTAATATTTTAAGTTTACTCAAAAGAAAACATCCCATCTGAAAGCGGCATACCAGTAAGATGCTTGTGATCCATGACAACAACAACAACAACAACAACAACAATAACAACAGAAGTCTACTTCATCTGCCTGAAAATAGCATCCCATTTCTCCCCAGAAAAAAAACATAAAACTATCTGGGAAATATTCCCTCCTTTCCTCTGGGAGTATCTAGTGACAAAAAAATCAAGTGGACTAAATCCTTTTCTGAATTCCCCTTCTTAGCCTGTTTATTTCAGCTCTCAGATATTTTTACGATATTCCCTTCAGTTGTTCACATGAGAAGAGAGATTTCCTTTGATACTCGACTCCTGGAGTACTTAGAAATTTTACTACTGACCTACATCATCATCTCGGTGATTTTCACCCGCTCTCTTGGCTCTGCTTCAATAGATTTTATCAGTTATGTAGCAGCAATGTTACACTGTGCTGGTTTGGGCTGGACTACAGTTAATTTTCTTCCCGGTAGCTGGTAGGGGCTAAATTTTGGATTTGTTCTGGAAAGAGTGTTGGTGCCTGCGGGTGTGTGGTTATTGCCGAGCAGTGCTCACACAGAGCCAAGGCCGCTGCTGCTTCTCAGCCCAGCCACCGCCCAGCAGGCGGAGGGTGCGCGAGCAGTTGGGAGGGGACGAGCTGGGACAGGTGACCCCAACTGCCCACAGGGATGTTCCAGCCATGTGAGGGCATTGTCAGTGGGAAACTGGTGGGAAGTTCAGGGGAGATCCACTGCTGAGGGCCTGGCTGGTCGTTGGTCAGTTGGTGGTGAGGAGTCGCTTCCGATTGCATCCATGAGGGACCGCAATGTCCCCTGAGTGTCCCAACGCCTGTGTCTGTGCCAACCTCTCCGAGAAGCTGCTGCGGCCTGTGAATTGCTCTGGGGGATGTCGCCCAGAGGAGCGGGAGTGGACTGAAGGAGGCACCCCCACTGCCTTGCGGTTGCAGTGTCCGGACTCTCCAGACAAGCCTCCAAGGGGCAGAGCTGTGCTGAGCTGGGCCCATCCTGCAGCCTTTGTGGCTCTGCTGTGGAGGCCAGACCCCACATGCATTTGCTAAGGAACTGGGAAGAGGCAAACGCTCCTGCCCTGAACCCGGAGGCAACAAAACCCCTGGGACCAGAGAAAAAAACTCAAGGCGAGCAGATCTGCTGATCAGCGGATACGATGAACTTTAAAAGGCAGCAGAACGTTTTTCTCAGTGTGCACCCACCATGGAAGCCAGACCCGTGTGCACCCACCACCGACGGACTGAAGGCTGAGGACCAACGGGACGCCGCTGGATCCATGGTGGTGACTGTTCTTGCAGCCCTATCCCCCATCCTTGCTTCATTTCTGCCTTTTCCCTCCATTCTGTCCTATCGCTACCCCTCTTCACCTTTTCAATAATAAAATCCTGCTTTGGGTATACGGCATTTGACCTCGTTTGGGTCTTAATCTCACTCTTGGGATCGTATCCCCAACATTGCATCGGGGATTGCATCGGGACAGTGATACAGAGAAATGACCACTTTCCTTGCAATTTATTTAGTTATAGCAACATATGATGGTTTCTAAATGTTGTCTAAGAATCCTGCTTGTCCAGACTTGTTTTGTGGTTTCAGTGTAGTTTACCAGATAGCTTGGCGATTGCCTATGATAAGAAAGTAGCAGGTAGCCCGGGGGCATGAATTAAAAGGACAACTCACCAATAGCAGAAGCAAAGCCTTGAATGGGCACCTACTCAGAGCCCTGAATGGGGGTTTAGGTAAACTTAAACAAAAGTACTCAGAGAAGCTATCAAGGGAGGATGATCTTGCCAATTTAGAAGAGGACACTTGGACTTTGCTTCACAGCTCATGCCCTGGAAAGAGCAGACACCGTGAAGACCACATACTTCTCTCTTTGTATAATATAATAACCACACATATTCCTCGAACTAATTGTAATAACCCGGCCTTTCCTAATGATTACGTATGCTTTGGTGTAATAAATATTTGGCTACTTGACAGAGAAGGGGTGCAAGCTTTGTGGAGAAATCCCCTTGCACCCCGGCCGGAATAACCATACCTATAAAGATTGTTTCCGCGTGTC
>NW_020799144.1:11915855-12040916 GCF_003259725.1 Athene cunicularia | reverse complement strand
ACAGGGAACATCTCGTTATCCAGTAGTTTATTATATGGTGGGGCTTCCTTAGAACATGTCACCTCTTCCTCTGATTAGATTCCAAAAGTTTTTGCCTTATCGCGTATTTGTGATCACTTCCATTATTCCTGGGCAGCTGGGGCTCTGTATTCAAACCCACAGTGTGATCAGTGTGACCCATTCACTGCACGTGGCATCAGCTGCATGGTGTGTAGAGGGGACACTCCCTCTGAACATCCAGCCCTGCACTGGCAGTCAGGGAGCTGGAGGAGCTGGGATCAGTCCCGATCACCTCTGAAGCAGCTCGGACCCCTTCATATGCTGCCAGTATCTCCTTTTCAGTTTGATTATGGCAGTTTTCTGATCCTCTATATCCCCAACTCCAAAACCCCAGGGGTCAACCCCGTGTCCCCTGGTGCTCTCTGCCACAGACTCCATGCAGGGCCATTCTTCCCAGCTACAGCATAAAGCACATTTTCAACATCTTGTCCTGTATGAACTGGCCCAAGAGCTACTGCATGGACTATCTCCTGCTTAATTTGTTCAAAAGCTTGTTGCTGTTCTGGGCCCATATAAAATCATTCTTTTTCCAGGTCACTTGATAGAGGGGGCTGACAATCTGACTGTAGATTGGAATGTGCAGTCTCCAGAAACCCACAGCACCCAAGAAAGCTTGTGTTTCCTTTCTGTTTGTTGGTGGGGACATAGCTGTTATGTCATTAATCCCCTCCACTGGAATATGACGATGTCCATCTTGCCACTTTACTCCTAAAAGCTGAATCTCTTGTGCAGGTCCCTTGACCTTACGGCACTTTATGGCAAACCCAGCTCTCAGAAGGATTTGAATTATTTTCTCCCCTTTTTCAAAACGTTCTTCCTCTGCATTACCCCATACAATGATGTCATCAATGTACTGTAAGGGTTCAGGGGCTTCCCCCTGTTCCAGTGCAGCATGCATTAGTCCATGGCAAATGGTGGGGCTGTCTTTCCACCCCAGGACAATCAGTTCCAGGGTACTGGACGCCCCACCAGGTAAAGCCTGCATTCTGCTGCCAGAGGGATGGAGAAAAATGCGTTGGCAATATCAATCGTGGTGTACCACTTGGCTCCCTTCGACTTTAGTTCATATGGAAGTTGGTAACTTGTCTAATCTAGTCTGGTTTTTTTGAGCTTGGATTACTGTGTGCACATTTGCACCAAGGTCTTTCTCCCACTGAGGAATTACTTTTGCCACCATTAAGAGCTGTGGAGCAAAGATTTTTCTAGGCTGCAGGATTAGCTCTCCAAATGTGTCCTTTGTCACAGTGGAGGGAGCACCAGACCTTTCTTGTGGAGAAAAGTCCATCCATTACATGTTGCTTTTGGTAATGAAAGTATAAGAGGTGACAACAACGTAGTGCTACTAGTAGGGTGCAGCAGTATCTGAAGCAACAGCGGCAGGAATGATGGAAGAAGTTTGGCAGCAGGGAGTGAAGGTGGTGATAGCGAACATGGTGTTTCCAAACAGCATACCCAGAGGCAGCCAGATGTGGGCAGCTTCAGGTCTTCTGTCCCTCCTAACCCCTGTGGAGGCAGGATTGTGAGGAAATGGACTTTTGATCTGACTGGAAGGATTGCTTTTGTGTTTACAGAAACTAGTTAAGATTCATCTGACAAAGAATGTAGTGTATGATAATGCAGATAAAAGATGAAGTATTGTGTTAACAGTGTGGAACAAGTGCCTGGAATAAGATCATGATCAGGCACTTTCCTTGTACTATGTCTTGAATCACTGATTTTTGTTTCCGCTGATTTCTATTTTTCCTAGTCTTTTCCTACCATAATGCAAGTGTTAGAAATTCAGTGTGAGTGGGTGCAGAGAAATTTGATCTGCAAGTGCTGTTTTCATGCAGTGTTACCCAACAGCTGTGACAGAAAATGCAAATGCTTCACAGGATGAATTTTCTCAAGAACAAAAAGAACATCAGGATCTGGTGTATTTTCTATAATTTGACAGCTCTGTCGTAAGTATCCTGATGTGTAAACCAATCTATTCTAATCACATTTCCTGAAAACCATGGTTGGGATGTAACCTAAATTGGTTTGGACATAAGTATCTGAAAACCACTTAAGTCTGAAAAAACAATTCAATCTGCCTAAACTTTTAAAGTGAGCATCATATATGTAGTGAGGGAGGCAGTCTTAGCTATTTTTGAGGGAATGATAAAGGTAACAATGACCATAAATCAGAAGTCTTAATCCTGGAAGAGGTAGAGGGGGAGGTAGAGAGATGCATTTTAATACAATGCTGTATCCTTTTATTTGATGAATAACTTTGCCTTAAATAACGATCTAAGTGTTTGATATAGCAAAACATAAAAAACAATTATATCACATAAAAGTCTTTGTACTTTTAGTCAGTTGTAGCTTTCACCAAGTTCTGATTCTAGCCAGGGTTCAAAACAAAGGTTTTCAAAACAAACCCGCTGTTGGCTTAGATTTGCATTAGATAAAAGATTCTTTCTGCAGCATTTAAAGCTTTTATTTCCTTTAATTATTATGAAAGGTATGAAAAGCTAAGTTATTTTCTAAGTTCTCACAATTACAATCCAATTTAAAACACACGGAACTGCAAACTCAATAGATTATTGCAGTTGTATAAAGATCAACTACAGGTCATTCAGACCCTTTGAAACAAAAGTGGTTGGTTGGTTTGTTTGTTTGTTTGTTTGTTTGTTTGTTTCACAGTGTCATCTTTGGAGCTTCCTTACGAATTCTTTGAGAAACAAAAAGTTATCTTAATTTTCCTGACAAGCTGAGAATAAGGGTCACAAAGCCATCCTGAAAACATTATTGCAGCTAGCACCATCGTCACCACAAGTTATTTATTTTATATAGAAGGTTTCTGTAGAAATGGGAGGTTTAGCATGTTATCAGAGAATATAGACCAAATCTATTACATTAATATGAGTTTATCCTTGAGATAACATAAAAAAAAAAAAAGAAAACTCTCAAAAAGACCCTGAACAAAACAAAAGAAATAATAAAGGAGTAATTGAAAGTGGATTAATATTTAGAGATGCTTATCCTACCTTCATAATTCATTATGATAATGATTTTGGTTTAACAAAAACAAATGTTTCAATTGATAGTGTAAGTGACTGGGGTTCAGTGGGATGGGAGAAAGAGAAACAGATCACCTGTGTGGGAGGAGTAGGATTCAACAAAATTTGGTGGAGTTCTAGTGAGGGAAGGGGAGAAAGGAAAGTAGGATTTGCTGGGCAACAGACCTTGGATTAGGACAATGGTGGAAGTAAATTTATTAGTAGAACAGGTTTGGGACAAGATACAACAAAAAGGGAAGAGGAATGATTGAACTAGTAACATCTTAGATGATGAGTTTGACAGAAGTGAGCACAAGACTTTTTAAGGTAGTTTTTTGAGTCTCATCTTCTTTCTTTCTATCAGGAAACAGCTGTGAAATGTACTGTGAAATATCCTCCTATCACCTGTCTCTCCCGGTGCTGGGCCATTAAAACAAGAGGTTTTTGCAATGAATTGAACGCCTTCAGTATTATTGGTAAGTAATTCAATTGGATGCACTTTTGCTGAAATTGTTATAGATCCGATTCATTTGTTTTACAATAACTATAACCTAAATGCCAAAACCCCCCACAAAATTATTATTCCATAATCTGAAAAACTGCATGGTTACAGAAAACCTTAATTTTGTCATTTTGTTGGTGCTTAATGAGATTTCCGTTACACATATGCTTTTTTCTTTTTTTTTTCTTTTTTTTTTTTTTTTCCCCACACAGGACATTTTGAAAAAATGACCCAGTATTGGAATGAATCTGAGTTGTCCAACAACAGAAGTTGTTGCCTGTCAATTCATTGCAGATAGAGGAAGAATCAGAATGGTTGAAGGACATGTCTATATAAAAGGAAAGAAAAAAGAAAAAAAAAAAATGTCTTTCATTATGAGAGATTAAAGTTTTCTCAGAATAGATCATTCCTTTCTGTACAGGTCTCATGAGAGAACAGATAACTTGTGCAAATTAACTTTGTTTTCTGATGATCAGAAATTGGAAATACCTTTCATTCCGGTGTAAATATTTTCTGGATGGAGAACAGATGTGTATGAACGGAAGGATCCTACATGCTTTGTGTGACCATTAGCTCAAAAAAATGTTATAGTATATTAGAAAAAAACAAAACCAAAAACCCAAGTCCAAAAACACACAAGAGAAAAAAGACAAAAGGGAAAAACTTTTTTGTTTTTTTGCAGTGTGGGTGTGTCTGAATTGTACATCAAATTGCCACCTCTGTACAGACAAGCCCCACATATGATTGACAGAAGGAATGGACATTTTGCAGGGACAGTTGTTAATTCACAGTGAATTATAGGTTGAGGTACACATTCCCTCACTTTTTCTTATGAAACTGGTTATACTGGAAATAAAAAATGAGACATGGAGGGTGAAGAAAACCCAGGGAACTCTAAAGATGTTGTTCTTGGCATAACTAGCTTCTTCCATCAGCTTTATAGTGCTTTTTCCCTTTTTTCTCTCATGGACAAAATCAAGTATGAACTGATGAGTCATATGTTCTACAGGAATGTCCAAAAGGAGACTGCAATAATCAGATGTACACTTCTGTGTGTTTGTGCATACACATTCGGACACTCCTGCATTTGTGTAGGCAGCAACCACTTCAGTATGCATATCTGTGGCATGATTCATTATAAAATAGTAATAGATATTATATTTTAATTGCTAGCTAATATTTCCCTGCCACCTGTCCTGATCTGAAGTCGGGGGAGATTTCAATACGATCCCAAGAGCGAGATTAAGACCCAAATGAGGTCAAATGCCATATACCCAAACCAGGATTTTATTATTACAAAGGTGAAGAGGAGTAGCGATAGGACAGAATGGAGGGAAAAGGCAGAAATGAAGCAAGGATGGGGGATAGGGCTGCAAGAACAGTCACCACCATGGATCCAGCGGCGTCCCGTTGGTCCTCAGCCTTCAGTCCGTCGGTGGTGGGTGCACACGGGTCTGGTTCCACGGTGGGTGCACACTGAGAAAAACGTTCTGCTGCCTTTTGAAGTTCATCGTATCCGCTGATCAGCAGATCTGCTCACCTTGAGTTTTTTTCTCTGGTCCCAGGGGTTTTGTTGCCTCTGGCTTCAGGGCAGGAGCATTTGCCTCTTTCCAGTTCCTTAGCAAATGCATGTGGGGTCTGGCCTCCACAGCAGAGCCACAAAGGCTGCAGGATGGGCCCAGCTCAGCACAGCTCTGCCCCTTGGAGGCTTGTCTGGAGAGTCCGGACACTGCAACCGCAAGGCAGTGGGGGTGCCTCCTTCAGTCCACTCCCGCTCCTCTGGGCGACATCCCCCAGAGCAATTCACAGGCCGCAGCAGCTTCTCGGGGAGGTTGGCACAGACACAGGCGTTGGGACACTCAGGGGACATTGCAGTCCCTCACACCAGCTCGCCATGATATTTGGGACTGACACAAACTGCCTAATAGTGTGCTCAACATGACTCCGAGTCACTCACATCTACTAGGATGCTTTGCAGTATACACTGTGGGTAATCATAAAGAAAGCAATAGCATTATTCATCACAAAGAGTTAAAACTAAGATTCATCCCTGTAAGACTGTATGTTTCTTCTTCACTAGTCTTTATTTATATAGGGAGGAATATAGAGGAATATTTCACTAATAAATAGATTCTGCTATTAAGTCTATGTAAAAGTGCTTGTGTTAGAAGTTGATAATTTATTTCTGAAATATAAAAATAAGGCTTATTCCAGATTCTATTCAATATTAATTGGGACTATAATCATGAAAGATAAAACCACAAACCCTTCTGCACCAGCAATTGCTATAAAGTCCAAACTCAGAAAAAAACAAAAAACAAAAACAAAACAAAACAAAAACAACAAACAAAAAAACCCCAAAACAAAAAACAAAAACCCTTTTGCCCACAAATATTGGAGATAATTACATATTTTCCATACAATAATATAATCTCTGTAACTCTTAACTGGTTCTAAATACTTTGAAATAGTCAATATAGAGTAGGGAAAATTACGAAAGTTTTATGGGTGTGTCTTGAATAGGACTCTGGCCCAGCCTTTCCTCTCTGAAACAAGGAATATCTAGCTTCACTGTCATTGCTAAAGTTAGCTGAAGTATAGAGTATCACAAGCTAAATTTCTTGTTCATACTTCTAAAGTTGTTGATTTTTAATCCATCTAGCACAACCTAAAATGAAGTATCATCTCTAAATCTATAAGCAACCCTGAAAGAATGACTGAGCATGTTCTGACCAAGGGTGAATAAGTAGGTTTCTGTGTTTTATGCAATTTTGGCTTCTGTGTGTATTTATTCCGTAGCAACAGAATTACATATACAATCTTGTGGTAAAGACAAGAACCATAAATATGTCATCCTAAGAAAATTTTGAAAAGCTCGACATAAAAAGAAAAAAAAATGGGGAAAATAGTGAATGTGTGTCTTCTGTATTTGCTGTATCAACTGTTGGTTGTGAATTCAAGAAACAGGTAACCAACACACAGTTTAAGCATATGCAGAAAACACAGTGCTTGCAATAGTTTTTCTAATGTTTCTGTAATTAATCAACATCATATTAACTGACAGCCTTAGTTAATTTGCTCTTAACCCTATTGGACAAGACACGTGGATGATTAAACCAGACAAAAAGATCAACATAAGATGATAAATACCTGAGGAAATGATGGCTTAGGAGCAGTCAGACAGTATTTTAGTGGTTAATTGCTTTTTATTCTCAGAAGAAGCATGCACCATTATTATTCACAAAGCAGAAACCATCTCTTTGCACAGACAGATAGTTAGACATATTAAGTGAAGACCCCTTGCAGTGTCTACCAATCCACTGAACCATTAACTAGTACCACATTGCTGTGAAAGCCATGAAATCTTCAAACAGTACAGACCATTGTCACTCATGCAGATGCTCAGTCAGTGAACACTAAAAGCTTCAGTGTGTGGTCTTAGCTCCAGGAGAAGCTTCAAACTTCTGGTACAGTACAATCAATCATGCTCTTTTAATCTTATCCCAGATTGAGGACACTGTACAGAACCAATAAAGACACAAGAGTCCTTCTGCATGCAAAAGCTATGCATACAGCAGAGGCATATCATTAATTCAGAAATTATTACTCAATAAAACATACATCTGTGACTGAGTGCTCTAAAACCATTCCAGTAATGCAGTGTTATCTTCCATTAGTATTGATATTATTGCAAGGTTAACCTTTAATTAATTAGTTGTACAAATATAGTCTACATCTGCAGACTGTTCTTAAGATATTTACAAAAACGTTTTAGAGAATTTTTATTTTTTTTTTTTTAAAGGTGGTGGTTGTAGTTATTTGTAATGTCTATGTTACTCTGCAATTTTGATATGTTCCAGCTGTGTTCCTTACTTCAATATTTCTACTGAATGCATGCAATGGTTTTGGCCAGGGTAGGGCTGAATTTCTTCATAGTAGCGGGTATGGGGCTATGTTTTGTATTTGCGTTGAAAATACTGTTGATGACTCAGGGATGTTTTAGTTATTGCTGACCAGTGCATACACAGCATTAAGGCCTTTTCTGCTTCTCACGTTCTCCTGCCAGGGAGAAGGCTGGGGGCGCACAGGAAGTGGTGAGGGGACACCCAAAGGGACATCCCATGTCATATGGCATCATGCTCCTCAATAAAAGCCGGAGGGAAGAAGGAGGAAAGGGAAGACATTCAGAGTGATGGTGTGTGTCTACCCAAGTAAGGGTTATGCATGGTGGAGCTCTGCTTTCCAGGAGATGGCTAAACATCTCCCTGCTGATGGGAAGTAGTGAATGAATTCTAAATTTAGCTTTGCTTGCCCACAGAGCTTTTGCTTTGTCTGTTAAACTGGTTTTATCTCAATCCATGAGATTTTGCACATTTATCCTTCTAATTCTCTCCCCTATACCACTGGGGGAGGAGTGAACGAGTGACTGCATGGTTCTTTAGCTACCTACTGGGGTTAAACCATGAAAATGCAAAAAGTAGCATAAATATTTACTGTGCCTTATAATTATTTTTTAATAAATTCTTACCATATATTACTTCTACATACCTGTAGGTTATCAGTGCTCAGTAAAAAACACAGAAAAAAAAATAGATTTAAATTTTTTTCTCTGAAAAATAGTTTAGTAAAAATAGAAGAATTTAGACTCAAAATGGTTTATGTATATCTCTCTCTCCCTCTCTCTAATCTATCTATCTATATCCATCCAAGAAGTAAAATTGCTGTCCTTAGAAGAAACATTTATTCATGGGCATGGGAAAGGAATTTCATAGAATGTGTCACAAAATCTATAACCATAAGATCCACACTTTCTGAAAGACAAAAATTAAAGTTTTGAAGTGTTTATAAAATTATACTTAAAGACAACATGAATTACTGTCATGCCCTCATGAGTATTGATTTATAGTCCACTAATGCACAAACTGGAATTAAGGATCTTCAAGCAGCAATAAAATCTAAAAAGCTTTCAGCATAAGGTGCAAAGTCATTAAATGATTCAAAGGGTAACACAGATCATTTATCGTTATATGCGCCTGTGCATCTATGATACCATCTTAATTTAGAGTTTAATTGAGTGTCCTGAAACACAAAGGTATTTTCATTGCATTACCCGAGATTCAAGGGTTTGGTAAAAGGATTCCTAAATATTCTTATCCACTGTACTGTCATACATATGAATATACTATCTGAGGATCTCGTCCATTATTGTCCTTTACCTTTCTGGGGATATCACTGTAATCCTGTGTCAGTCCCAGTGTAGTTATGAGTATTCAGTGATGTTCAAATTGTGGTGTGGTTTTGGGTTTTTTTTTTGCATTTAATATGTTCACAAGGCTATGTGTATTTTTTTGTGTTTTACTTTTTTCTTAGACATATGTGTAAATAGTAGGAAATAAGCATGTTTAAAAGTCTGATTCTTTCAGATATATTAAAAAACAGTGGTTAGGGTTTTTAAATTATTTTTTCTCCTCTATAACGTAGCTTACTCACTGATTGAGAACATTTTTTATTCCCTTAATGGGTTTTGGATTATGGATTCAGATAGCAATGTCACAGCACAAAATTTATTGAATATTCAGTAGTTTTGCTGGGACTTTTTTGTTATTGAAAGTAACCTTTGAGTTTCCCAGATGGCTGTATCACATGTGAATTAATTGTCTGATACTGTATTTTACATAGGAGATCATAAATTTTTCAGATATCTGCTTCTGCAAAGAAGACTAAGTGAAACAGCAGGAACACCTTTACCACAAGGAATTCCTTCATTCAAGCTCTTATCCTGTCTTCTGCTCCATGAGGGGACAGTATCTCCTTCAAGTTAGAAAATAATTATAGAATATATATAATATATTAAAAACACACGTACACTTCATAGCGCTATGCCATAAAATATATTTGATAATTTACTCTCTGAACTTGTTTAGCTTTTCTCATTCTTATATTTTAAGGAACAGTGTACAAGACACTAAAATGCAGTAGGTCCTTGACCACAGGCAGAAAGTGTCTGGAAGGCAGAGTTAGAGAAAGTTCTCATTTAAAACTCTTAAAGAACAGTTATTTTTGGTAAAATCTTCTCCACCTTCAGCTGTCTATACACTAAATAATGGCTTCAGATGTTAATGTTGCTCAATCTGTTTGTTGCATTGAATACTGTTCATGCTGTCTTTTAATGTGCCCTAAAATGTCTCAAAGTTTTCTGTATGTTTAATGATTTTTTTCCCAATTATTCTTCCTCTTGGCATTAATGACCGACTACATATAGATTTCTCTTGTGGTTTTGTGGGTTTTTTCTCTGTTTTTATAACAGTATTTTGAGTATGATAACAGAACTGAACAAAAAAAAATATATATATATGTTGAGTACACATACAAAGACAGTCTCGTGGCAATGTAAAAAACAATTTTGATCTAGTAAAGATGTGATTATTCTGCTGTAACATTGAACAAGATTTTGTCCTACTATGTAGAACTGCTTTTATGCCATGTATGCATAAAAATATCATTACATTCCTCTCAAACTGAAATACTGGAAGCTAATTATTTCTATATGTTCCAGGCTGAAGCAACTAAAAAAATATTTCCACTAGACCTGCTCTTGTACTTCCATAACATTCCTGGATCATTTCTTTTATTAGGAAATATATAGAGAGCTTTAAAAAGAGTTTCAGCTAAATGAAACGACTACAGTGTAAATTATCTGTAAAATAAGGAAATTCATACTTTTCCCAAAAGTTTCATTGAAAAAGATTGAGCCATGTAGAAGTGGTGGCTGAATGAGGACCATGGTAGTTTAAATCATCCCATTAGGGATGGAAAATACTGTACCTTGAACAATAAAGATTAAATTGAAGGAAAATAAACACATACCATTGAGACAGAGTTATAGAAATGACTGAATTTTCAGCTTATTACCCAAGGAAAAATAATATACTTTAGATATTTTTATAGTCCGATTTGGTCCCCACTGTGACCAAGGACTCCAAGGACTCCTCCAGGGTGAAATTAATACACAAACGAGGCCAGATGTTACTTGGCAGCCAATGACACTATATTAGTTCTCTTACAACTTAGCAAAAGAGAAGGGATGAGAAGGAAATAAACTTAGAAAGAAGAGGAGGGATAGATTAGCATACCACCACCCACACATTCCAAAGATGTCCCATTGGATGGACCCTCTTGGTGGGAGGAGCTTCTGTCTCTCATTCCACACACCCATCATTTATTGTCCATGTCCCCTCCTCTTCCAGTAGGTAGTCAATTACTTCTTGAACCGCCTTGCATTGCCTTGCCCCCACACTACATCGCTCCTGCTGCTGATGCGCATGCCCAGTACCATCACTGAAGGGTCTTACAGGGGTCTCCAATGACCCTGGGCGCAGGCTCATGGGCAGTGTGAGGAATCGGGGGGTAGACAGGCCCCGTCTAACCAGGTTCCTTTTTTCACAGTACTTTCTGAACTATGTGGTTGATGGTGTTCCTCTGTGGTTAGCAACGTTGAAATAAACAACTCCGACACAGTCTCTTTATAAGAAATGTTTTTTCCCCTACAAGGGCGATGTTTGAGGCACCTAATTGATGGTCCCTTACAGACTTATCAATTATATGTTTTAATTTCCTCAGACAAAATGAAACACTGAAATAAAATATAATCACAAATATTTTCCTTTTTAAAAAGTTTATAATTACTTTAAATATTAATAAAAATTCTAAAAAGAAAAAAAAAAAAAGAAAATATATTAAGTTGGCTTTTCATTATTTTAGAAGGGATTTTCTTGTAGTTCCACATAATTCCAGATTTTCTTTATACAGTATGAACGTCTGTCTTCTATCTGAAATTATTTTTTATTAGTAGTTTTATTGAAGAGAAGTCCAAAGAGTAGGGGAAAAAAAAAAAAAAAAAAAAAAAGTATGTTCTACAATAGGAGCTTAGGGGTTTCAAGAATATTAAAGGATGATGATCTCAGATCTAGAGTTCTTTCTCTTGGCAGAGACTGGGAAAGATCTTTTAGATATTTCTGTCCACAGCTGTTCGAAGTATAGTATAGTAATTAACTATGTGCTTAACCTTTTTTCTTCTAAAATAAGTGGTCCCTTAAGCGAGACAGATAGCAGAAACTTCTACAGAACATTTCCAGTATCCTCCTCTCTATGGTAAATCAACATATGCTGTTTTCCAAAATGGTCCCTTATCTGTTGGCTTCTGGGCGTATTTCAAGTTTCAATGAAAGGAAGTGTTAATGAGGATAGCATTGGTAGAAATAGTCTGTCTTCACAAATTACCACTTTTAATTAAATATAAAATATTTTTTTAATACTTTGTGAGATTTCAACCTCAGTTGGAAGAAAAAGTAAATAAGAGCAATAATTAATAAACTTTAAAAAAACCCTCAACTAACTAAATACATGGCATTTGGACTAGTGAAAATCATAGTAATTTATTAAAAGTTAGACAGGTATCATTTGTTCCCACCTGAAATGGAATGGACAGAGAGTTCCTGACAATCAGCAGAAGTACAACAGTTAGAAGATAGACACAACTACATCTAAAAGTTGAAAAATATGGAGACTGATTTTCAGCGTTCAAGGTAATACAGGCATTAGGTTTCATGCTGGAAAGGAATAATCGTCACTGAATAGATAGTATGGGAGAAAAACTAAAAAATTCTGTTACTTCTCATTTGCTTAAATCAAAATCAGAATTTACATCGATAACTGAAGTTACATACTATTGCAAAAGGAGTTTTAGAAGTTACTGTATGTTACTGCTAAAATAAATTTCATTTTAAATTGTACTGCAAATCTGTGATATCATGAATGTAATGATATGACAAATATTTGGTTTACAGTTGAAAGCGGGAATTAAGGCTGTAATTCTTCTACATCAAAGCAGAAGCTTTGAGGAATTTTAGTTTTAAAATAAAACAAAATGAATGTAGATAGCTTTCTTATTACATAATACCCCAGAATATGCACTACATAATTCACCTTTCCAGAAAGACTGATGAAGAAAATTTTCAGTTTATTAATTTCAGGGAGGAATTAAACCTCTTTGAAAGTGTTTCACACATAAAGATTGCAAATAAAGTCACCTGGTTTTAATTTTTAATGGGTTAGAGAGAAAGAATTTATTTTTAGAAGTCTTTGTAGTATTTTGTTTCTTTCTTAAAATTAAAGATTGCATTTTGTAGAAGTCTTTATTTTATAAAATTTCTTGTTCCTTATGGTAAAATTTCCACTCACTTTAAGGTGCTTAAGTTTCCACAATTTTCTGTGGGTGCTAGAAATGTAGAGTTTTCTTTCTCTTAGTGGGAAAGTTATTTCTGACTGTACATCTTCAATCATACTTGCATTTACAGATGCCACCCCATAAGGCAAGTGAAGGCAACATTATGTTGGCTTATCACCACAAGTAAAGTGCATAAATAAATCAAAGTCAGAGGTGAAAATCAAAAGCATTTATTGGAGTTTAGGTATTATGTGGCACAGGTGCCTAAAAAAACAATCAGGAAAGGAGTACAGATATCTTGGGACACAAGTTAGATTCCATACTCTGATAATGCTTCAAACCAACCTTACATTAGTTGACTTACCAAAGAATTTACTAAGAATATTACCTGCCTTTTTTTTTACACATCACTTTTCATACGCTTCTCCATTATTACCTTCTCCAGCAGTCATTTTAATGCAATGCTACAAATTCTGTCTTATTTATTTTCGAGCCAGATGGACGCATGCACATATTAAGGAACCATACCCTTACTCTGATTATGGTTATAAAATTATTATCCTCCTCTCTTTTATGTTATGTTCAATGAGATTACTGGTAGACAAATGTCATGATGCCAGCCTCAGTTTATGAATATTAAGGCCTTATAATTTACTTTTAGTTGATGCTCCTAAAAATTCATAACACAAAAAGAATCCCTTAGAATGACATACCTTGTGTAAATGTAATTATGTTAATGAAGTTGGCTTAGTATGAAGTCTACATATCTCTATCACTTCTCCCTTTCAATAATATATATTGAATTATGGTCACTGTATTAATGATGCTTAACTCTAATATTAAATTTTGTTGGATCCACTTTGTTGTTCTCAATTGCTGTGTGGTAGAATTCTCAGAAAAAGCACTTAGTCACATAGTATATTTTTTAAAAAACTTACTTAAGAGATGTGAAAACTGATAAAAAGGATTCATTAGTGTCTTTTCATGTTTGTGAAGAAGACTTTGAAATTAAATCTTTCACTGAGAACTGTCAGTGAAATAGTAAACCCGTTAGGTTTGGTTCCTTCAGCTTTGGTTTGGGAGGTTGATCTCAGGCCCACTGGACACAGTTTCCACCTCCAGTTCAATTTTAATTGTCCATAACAACCCGTCTGGGATTGGAGGAGATTCTGACAAAAACTTGCCAAAATTCTCTTCATATTATACCCTGTAAATGATAGAAATGGATTGAATAGTTGGCTGGCAATATCCTTTTTTTTTAGACGATGGTTACTGACCTTTTTTTTTTTTTTTTTTTTAATGGGACTTTCTTTTCTTTTTTGTTTTAGTTCCATGATACAGATGGATAGCAATGGAGATATATAGACCAAAAGAGAAAAGAATGGAAGTATCAAAACCAAAATAACCAAGAAATAGTAAAATTTCACTTTTTTTTCTCTCTCTCTCTCTCTCTCTCTCTCTCTTTCTTTCAACAAGGCTTTTAGATATTAGAATAAAAATACTGATTTAGGATCTGTTTACATTTTCATTCTGCTATTCTGCTTACAGTCAATCAAAACAATGAAAAAAATGTATATAATATATTGAAAGATCATATATTATTTTCTAGATCAGAGGTACATTTTTGAAAGTGCAAATGAAATATAGAACCTGATCTTTCCTGAAGTTAGCCTTACTCATTGGCTAAGTAAAGGTAGAATTACATCTACAAGAACAAGAAAACACAGGACAGAAATACTCAGTTTAAATCGATTTATTCTTCTACTTTTCCCACAGAATTTTGTTAAAGCAATTTCCCTCAGAGAACACAGTGTTTTATGTCACTGAGGTGAGAGGACTGATGAAAAAGGTCAATGTTCTGAGCATTGGCATGGGTGGTCCAGAGAGGTTGTGGAGCCTCCATCCTTGGAGCTATTCAAAAACTGTTGGGACAGGATCCTTGGCAGGACCTGGTCTGGAACAGGTCACCTGTTCGAGCAGGATGGTTGTATAAAATGACCTCCATCGGAGTCCTTCAAATCTCAACCATTCTGAGTGTACCAGGGGTCAAACTGTAATGGTTCCATAGTTCAGAATGTTTTGGTTTTGTGGCTCACAGCTATTAAAACCCCTTCCCCTTGATAATTTATCTAGGTCTGATTCATCTCATAACCAATTTGTTTTCAAAATCTGTTAATTAATTTTTTTCTAAATACTTTCAGTCTTAATGTCATCACATACCCTCAATACTAATGAAATGTGATTGATGAAGTCATATACATGCTGTTGTTTCGCAGTATGTTCATAATACTTTTATCATATAATTATGATCATAACACAGTATTACTGACAATGACATCATCAAGACTATGACACAAATTATTTTTTTCAAAAAGCACCTCAAGAAAACGTTCTATGAGAAAGTCTTCACAGCAGAAAATATTGTAGATTGAAGCACTATCTTCAGATAACAAGGTATCCTGGTTCAGCTAGGAAAGGGTTAGGTTTCCCCAGCAGAGAGAGAGGGGGAAGGGATCTCCAGCCGGGTTATTCATACCATGCTGACATCAGGTCTGGGCACGGCAGTGCGTGCGGGAACTTTTTCCTTTGTGGCTTTGGTCGCGGGGAGCACGGGGCTGTCTGTAACCATTGCGGTATTTCTCTGTATATCTTTTGTCTTGTTCATTGTTATTGCTGTTTACTGTTGTTATCATTGCTACTGTTGTTGTTCAGATTGTTTATCACACTGTTGTATTAAATTTCTTCTTATTTTAACTTGGGGTTTGTGCCGTACTTGTGTCCGAGGGTGGGGGACAGACAAGGCAACATGGTCTCTGGTCCCAGCAGGGCCTAAACTACCACACAAGGTTAACCTAGTTAATCTGCCACCCCACTTTTGCACATTCCCATAGGCCACAGAGGTAGTAATACACCTCCCCAGCCTAAGCATTCTCTGTCAGATTGAAATCTGGCTGCCTAATAATGGTCATTTTTGACTCTTCAAGCCTACCTCTTAGCTTCTGCACTGGATGAGAAGCAATTTTTAACATAGTGGCTTTGAACCACAGTAGAAGGTAATATGAGGATAAGCTGTTACCATAAATAGATGTTACTTTTGAATTTGTTGTAGCAATATGCAGACTCTATGTTGACCAATACAGTGACTGGTCATTTTAAATTTATTTTTTTACCATCGTGAAGACCATTGTGTACTAGAAGCAATGTAGAAGCAAAAGCTGACATCAGAAGCACAGGTTAAATCTGCCTTGTAACTGAAAACCATTCAATCTCATTGCCTAAATTCCAAGTTTGTATGAAGTATACTTCTTTAAATATACTCCAAAAGGTTAATAATTAAAGAATCATACCTAACTACTTTTGTAAATTTGGATATTAAACTATATAAAATAAATGTTATCTTTCTTCACAATATTTTAAACTGATCTCTGAATTGCATAAATCAGAATTAAGAAGCTAAAGGGTAGTCTCTGAGGGTAGTAATTTAAAAAGAAACTTAATTAACAACAACAAAACAAAACAAAACAAAAAAAAAACCAAAACCAAACACATTCCTCTAAAAGTATTTTAAAAATCTGATTCCTAAGAGCTTGACCTTCTGTTTTGCATGAGATTTTCGCTCAGTTAGGAATAATGACCACTTGTATTCGCAGTAAGAAACATGAAATTTTGTTTGAACAAGATTTATTAAAGCATTTTCTTTATTCTATAGAAATGATAATAATTACAAAGGAAATAACCCCCTAAAAATTATTATTTTAGCATAGTAATAAACATATGTAATTACACCATCCCAAAAACAAAAGTGGTCTTGTGCAGGTATACTAGCAGAGAATTGTCTCTTACGTTAAAGAAATCAAGACTTCCAAAGATGTCTGAGGGCAAAAAATTTGTGAGGACGAATCATTCTATAATTTATAAATAAAATAGTTTCTCAATCTCATTAAACTGTTAATGACCCATCGTTTTGATTCTCTAGAATTTCATGTCTTTGTGTTGCAATATATGAAATAATTCATAGATTTGAGTTAGGTATGATGAACACAAAATTTTTATGTGAATATTTTTGATCTACTGATTGTGCTTCTTTCAGTCATGCTTCCTGGTTAGTCAGGAGAGTATAAGAGAAATTGAAGTACCACTTAAACCTCTGAAGAACTTTTTTTCTTACATTTTTCTCAGCTCCAGAGATACATTGCTAGAGTGCAGACACACAAGCACTTTCCCTAAATCTCTTATCTAAACTATTTAAGAGCTACAGTCTCACTGATTTCAAAGGTGTTAGACACCCCTTCATGAAATACATAATTTCTTCAGCCATACTTTTTCAATTAATGCTAACAAAAGAGGAGCTCCTAAAAGCATCCAGCCAAATAATGTGCCATTTGGAAAGCAAATGTTTGCTTTTAATTTGTTAGCACATGCTGATGTAAAAATGAGAGCTGAAAAAAAAAGTCAATTACAGGCCTTTGAGCACAATAGTTGGGAAATATTTGTACAGTTTTCCCAAATATGCAGTTAGGTATTCCTTTTCAGTCACTGTGAAGACTGCTCTGAATTGCTGTCACTGTGTTGAATATTAGCACCTTATCCATGAAACCTTAAACATGTGTATAGTCATTGGACCAGTGTTCTCAGATAGCATCAGTTGGTAACGTAGAGTCTTATTTAGTGATTTATCTCTGAGGAATATGGCCATGACACTAAAAGAAGGTTTGTTTACAAAATAAACAAAATATTTATTTTTCACGGCATCTTTAAAAAAAACCCCACAAACCTCTGAAATACCCTGTGAAAAAAAAATTGACTGTGACAAAGATATTTCTAATTTGAGTCACTGAATTGTACCTGTGTGGTAGGGACTTCTCCATGTGTTAAACTTCTTGATAAGAAGAAGATATTTCTCTCAATCTCAGAAAAGTACTGCAGAAATAGTGATAAAAAGGAGAAAAGAAAAAAATCCTGGCTTCCTTCCATATTCAAACTCATACTAATCACAAGATTTGAAGCAGGCCATATATTAGTCTGTAAATTAAATTGAAAGGCTCTTTAGGAATTTTTTTCCCTTCCCTAGAGCTGGAGTTCACCTGCTGGAATCATCTTATTAAAATACTTATAATTAGTTCTTTGCCATTGCATGGGACTACTGACATTGACATCAGTTCCTTTACTTTCAGTTTACTTTTCTTTAAGTTTAAGGTTGTTCTTTTCCTTATTTGCCCCTCTATCACTCGAAAGGCTGCTTCAAAATGCCAGTCGTTGGGATGAAAGCAGATATAATTAAATAAACATTTTACTAACCATTTTTGGTCATTCCTGTGGGCCTATGTTCAGATAACTGTTCACTGCCCAGTTGAAGACATGCAAATCTAGAAGAACATACAACTAAGAAACAATAATGCACACTTGTGCAGTTATGGTGAATTTCAGGTTTTTTTCATTAAAGAGTTTATTTTCTCCAAGACCAAAATAGAAAGAATATGAAGCACGAACAACTGTTAGAGTATGTGAGGGAGCAACCAAGACAGCAGAAAGAAGCTGCAAATGGCTAAATCATTTCCCTTTTCTCAAGGCTTATGATCAAACCATAGTAAAGCCCATATTGATTGGATATGACCCAGAATTAAAGGCCAAGATAAATCCATTTGAACTTGCAGTTCAAAGTCTCCTAGCCAAATTGTGATACTTTACACGCTCAGTAATGAACTATTCTTTGGCTCTGAAATATGAGAGAATTTATTAAAATCTGGTTCTTGAGAAATAACTGCAGCAATTTTGATTTTTTTTTTTTTTTTTTTAATTCAAATAGCTACAGCTCTTGTGGTTTTTGCAGAGAATAGCTAGTACAATGTTTCTGTAGCGCTGCCAGTGTATTAGCTGATGCAAAACCTAGAGTGATAAAGCATATGGACTCCAGAACAACAACAACAAAAATATAGGGTAAAATGCAAAAAATTGAAAGAGTGCAAGAAATATGGAAAGTAAATACCTGTAAGTCATGGCTAGAAATGTATAAATGAAATTCAGCATCAATTTAAAGCAACGTCTTTGCCATGCTCATCTTCTCCTAATTATGAAAAATCAAGCATTACAATAAATTTGTTTGAGTTCATATTCTGCATCAGTGAAGATGCTTGCATACTCACAGTGGCTAACCTGCTCTAGTGAATGTGTGCCTATATCACCATGTGCCTATGGATAACATTCTTTTTTACTGTCTGTGAGTGGAAGGGGAAGATTCATTCAACCTTCAATCATTATTTCTGTTTCTTTGGCTACTTTTGTAAATACTTTTGTAAATATTTCTATTCACTTTTTTTTTTTTTTTTTTTTTTTTTTTTTTTTTTTAAAGTACGTTTAGAATGATATCACCATTTCTGTACAAATAGATTTCAAACACATACAATCTGGAGAAGATAACTAAAATATTCGCACATGCACACAACACAATATGATCACATGAGTATCCCATATACCTCATGAAGATCCCATTGATAAAGGTGCCTCAGTATCCACATTGTCTTCAGCAGTGAACTTCGATATGATAAGCCGACAACTCAACACGTAAAGCTAAGCATACATTCATTTCCTCTGCCAAGTCAGGACCCTAATGTAGTGCCCATTGTTGTAGACCACTGCCACGAACCTCCCTCAACGTATATTAATAGAAGTATGCACAATCTGCCTTGCAGGTGTTACACTTCAGAATATGTCTGCATTCTGTGTCTGTTTTATATGTGAAATAATATTGCACACATACATGCATGTACCTACTGCTGTGCATTCATTCACTTGGCCTGAATAAAATATAAATAACAATCATCAAGAGAGGAAAAAGTAAAAAAATATACACATTAAAAAAACCCACCCCTTTGTGATCACAGGTATATAATCTGCATTTAAAACTTTAGTTAATTCTATGTGAAAAAACATTGAAGGTTTATTGTTATAAATGTATACCATGACTGAATTTCAAAGAGTGGTGACTTAAGTGAAGAATTAATTAGTCCCTTTATAGGATTAAATTAACATCGTCAGTCAAATGAACAGATTTTACACTTGTATTTTGTTTTATTTTTTTATTTGTGCACAGGAAAATTTAAATGTACTCTGTGTGAATGAGGTGAAGGGAATTAATCTTTGGGTTTTTTCATAAATAGCCTCTTAGAGAGAACACACATAATGATTCAGAGAGCTTAGTCAAGTCTCAGATGCCAAGTTTTCATCAAAGAGGAATCTAACAACAACAACAAAAAAAACATTGGCTAAATCAAGTCTTCGGGTTGCAGGCTGCTTGCTCTTACTGTTTACAGTCTGAACTTCGCAAATATTGCCTTGACCGGTAGTTTACAGTTCTCACAAAGAGTTTATGAATGTGCTCAAATGTCAGTATTCCCAGGAAACTGGGGGGGGGGGGGGAGTGTGAGTGTAAGGGGAGGTACACCAAGAACCTTACACTTACAAGTAGGGTTTTGGTTGTTAGGTTCCATCAGATTTAGTATTTTCAATATGTTTATGTTGTTGTCCTTACTTTTATAAAGAGGAAGTCTGTTTAACTTTCTCACTGCCTCTGGATAAGCTTTCGAAGATGAACATCTACTCTGCATCCACAGTGTACAAAAACAGAAAGATGAACACTCAGAAAATGGAAGCACATTCTTCTGTACTCTTCTACAACAGAAACCTTTCAAAACATGGCTGTGTGTTCCTAAGAAACTTACTTATCTTAGTTTTCACTTCTGAGGAATCAAATTACTTGATTTCTTGAAACAATTAATTCAACAAATGTTGACAGAAGAGAAACATTTTAAGATACACATTTCTGGATAACTGACTCCCAAGAAATATAAAACTTGTAACACAAAACTAATCAAATAAGCTTAACAGGTTTACTCAGAAAGGTGACAGATCCTCTCTCGTTCAACAGTCAAAACAATCTGTACATAACTCAAAATCAATTTTTGCAGAGAAGCTGACTTTCCACACAACTGGTCTTGAAGAAATCAGGAGTTAACCAGCTCTTTACAGGTCAAGGCTTGGGCTGATGCGTAGTGCACTGAGGATGCAATGCTCAGCTACTATAGTAGTGTATTGATCACACTTTACTATGTGAAGACAGCACACCATATTTCCAGCCCCACAACACTCACCTGCAGGCTCTTAGTTCTCATAAAAAACACCAGAAGGGAAGCCCCCAAGAAGAGAATAGATAAAGGGACCAAAGGGGCATTTTCCTCTACATGTCAAACTGATAGGTTCACTCCGTAATATATATGAGCAATACTGCACAATATAACCATAGCAAAGAACAGGAAATTGTACTATCATATCATGAGTTTAATCTTTAAATTCTAGAAATTATTTGAATACTTCATTCTCTGTGAGACACTGTCCCTGATTGTTATCCCAACAATAGGTGAAGTTGAAAACTAATTTCCTCAATACCAAATCCAAGAGGTTCCTGAACTTGTACTTTTCTGCAGTTAACTGGAGCATGATTAAATCTTTATGCTTTGTTAAACAGTGAAAATTCTCTTCATATTTTTAAGGGATATTTCACATCAATGTAGATATCACAGATATTGAACTGCATGATTGGAAAGCAATATACAAAACTGAATACAACTCTGCTGTACTAAAAATATTGGCAGTTGAAAAATAAATATGGTTTTATTGACATTGCATTAAATAAGTTATTAGATATTATGTTTATATTTGATATATAAAAATATAAAAATTTGTACACAATTTCATTTTTTTGTGTATAATTTTGCATGTAAAAGCAGTTGCTTATGTAAAGTAGTAACTGAGTAGATAAATGCTTTTGTGCTCATTTTGGTTGGTGGTATAATTTCAGTTTTCTCTTTTCTCAGTCAGACTATTTTTGATGTACAAAGTACTAAGAACAGAAATTACTTATTATCAATGTTAACTTTAAATTGAGTACATCAGAAGTGTTACTGTCATCCTTTAGCTGACTCATTTTGTAATAATTTAATTCTTTCAGAAAGCTGACAAAAGGTGAAATTACCTATTTAGGAAGGTGGATATTTATTAAAAATCTCCTAGAGGTACATTTTAATGATAGTTATTTGTTCATATTCGATAATAAATTCTCTCCAACATTAGTGACAGACAGTTGGGGAAAGTAACTCTCCATTCTTTATGAAGAACTACTCCTACAGTATGTACAAAAATATTTTTTCAGCAACATTTTAATGATATGCTTCCTGCTAACAATCTTAAATGGCACATATCATTACAAATCTGGTTGTATTTCTAAGAGATTAGATAGATAGATAGATAGATAGATAGATAGATAGATAGATAGATAGATAGATAGATAGATAGATAAATTCTACACTCAGAGTGCATAGACATCCACATTCCTGTGTATACTCGTTACTTCAATTGTTCCAGTTCTGGTATTTCATAAAAATCATAAGTCTGTTAACAAGCATGTCTTGTTAGTGAGTTTAAGTGAAAAGAGCAAGAAGTATCTATAACAGAAGTAGCTATTGTGATGTATAATGAGGATAGCCTCTTACAAAATGTTTGGACACATGTACAAATGGCTAGAGATTTAACTGAATTTCTCCTGAGGTTGCTGTTCTGCTGTCGCTGAAAACTCACACTTCCTCTTATCAAAATGTTTTCTCTCTTGTTTGTAATATCGAGTTGGATAAATTCAGGTATTTCAAAGACCATCTCAAGTTCTGTTCCTATTCAGTACCACTGGCTAAGGTCATGATGCTGAGTTGGCAATATCCAGGGAAAAAGCTAGACTCCAATTCTGAATCAAATAAAAATTCCTCTCTTAGAAGAAAACTATGCTCTATAAACCAGATTTACCCTACCAGAAATAAAAAAAAAAAAATTACCTGAACTTGAATTTGCTTTTAAACAGCAGTGTATATGGGACTGCAAATTACTTATGTCAGGCTATTTGTAAAAAATCAGACAATGCAAAAGGTTTCTTTTTTTTACTGTGAGGCACACATGTAATCCAGCTAAGATAAATGATCGTGTTTAATTCAATGGATTCCTTGGCTCTGGCTCACCAGCACTCCCAAGACTATTTATTGTAGCAGTTTAAAATATTATCCATTTTATAGTCTTCTAAATCATTTTCTTATCAGAAAATGGTCTCTGAATTGGAAAAAAATATTGCAGTTGTGTAGTTCATGAAAAAGTCATTAGAAGATGCAGAGGATGGTGAAACTAGGAGTAAGAATGCCACACTACTTACCTATCACAAAACTAACAAGTATATAAAACCTGCACAACAGGTACTTACTGATGATAACTGGCAGTTTGCCATGAATTCAGAGAGGACCAAGGGTGCTCAGCACTGGTTAAAATTAGATCACACTTATCTTACTTATCCTGCAAAGCTTACAATCCTTCCAAAATGTGCATTTTTCTTTGTTATTACTGAAGAAGAATCCCAGTAAAAGTTTTCCTCAACAAAAGTGTTTTATATACTAAGGAATACATGGGATGGATGTTTTCACTGAATTTTTAATTAGGTAAATAGGATTATAAGAAATATCAGTAAGAAGAGCATTCTTTATTGTATTTCAGTTTTGATAACCTAGGGATAATGATGAATAGCAGTTTAACATTATGATAAAAATTTTATAGGAAATGGGAACTGTGTTGCAAGTGCACATATACTGCATTTTTTAAACCTTGTCAAAATAAACAGTCAGAGATTTTTATTTTTCTAGTTTTCCCACAGTCTGCTGACAGTTTTAGTAGGCTCTGTTCTAGCAGACTCAAGGAAAAAAAAATTATTGTGATTAATTGTTGGATGAAATCCTTAAGGGGTATCAGACACAGCTAATAATATGCACCCACAGCTTGAACCAGTATATCTTGGTTTTGAATTACACAGAAAAAAGAAACTGTATACAGTAAACTTTGATTTCACATAGAATTACTTGTACTGTGTTCTTTTGGGAGAAGAAAAAAAAAAATACAAACATAGAAAAAAGCCACCAGATTTTTTGGTAACACAGTAACACGTCTGCATCTCTAATAGTGAAATTTCATTTTAAAAGGGTATTGTGGACAGATTATAGCAATTCTGGAAACATAATACTTTGTTGTGTTTTTTTTAGTGTGAATGCTATTAATTTCACATATCAGAACTAAATATAGATATGCTAATAATAATTTTTAATGCCATGTCTTCACAGGAACCTTTACATCATGAAATCAGATCAAATATCTCATATTCTCATACCTAATACTTAATATCTGTTTCCTCTTAGTAGTTGTAACAACCTGATTTATATTCAATAGAACAGTAAGATAGGGTGAAATACTGGTTGCTTTGCTTATTAAGACTGCTGTACGTCTTTGCTTTCAGACATACTGAATCAGTAAACAGACACGGCAATAAAAAAATCAACATTTCATAATTTGAAAGATAATGCGGCAACGTGGAACAAGAACAAACATAAAAAGATGAATTCAAAGTAAACCCACAGCAAATTCAAATTTGAAATCTCTAAGCAGATCAAAACAAAAGATTCAGAACAAAATCTCCCACAACATTATTTATTTTCCCTAAATACAGAATTTCCCTAATTTGTCCAGTATGAAAGCAGTCACCCATCCTCCCTTGAACATTAAAATCAGAGAAGTTTAAAAAAGATAGACAAGCCCCCCCTATGCTGAATTGTCTAAAATGTGCTGTTTCTGCAGTTGTTGCTTACATAAAAGTATTCAATGCTCTTCATATTTTTGTTGAAGAGCTCTTCAAAAGCAAATTTTCATGTCTGCAAAAGTATGGCAACTTTTAATATTGACTTTTCCATTACATTAATGTTTTAATTTCCCTAGCTTTATAACCAATTTTTACTTATTAAAAGACTTAGTAAACACATCTTGGTCTTCTATGTTCTTTTTTACTCTAAGCAGCTCATTTTTACTTTTGGCACAAGAACAAATCTGATTCCTAACAACTAGTCCTAGAGATACTGCAGATAGGCTGATAATTAAACTTGTGAGTTACCTGCAAATTGAAGACACCGAAGGACAACTTTTGAAGGACAAAATGTACTTTTACATATATTTATTGAATTCACTAGACTTTTAAACATTTTTCCAAATGTTCTAAAGGGATTACAATAAGAGATTTGTCTGACTAGAGTAAAAGATTTGGACTTCAAAATTTATTTTATCAGAAAATACATGAAAAAAGAGAGAAATTGAAAATTTCCTTAAATACAACAAAGCAAATGCTTCCACTTCTGTGGTAGAATATTTGGGAAGAAGGTCTTGACATCCATTTTTCAGCTAGACCTATATGCTGCCAACAGTGTATAAAAAGAAGGAATAAAAAAGCATTGTTATCAATTCCCTAAATGAAAAATCTCAGTTTCTAACCCTGAAGTTTCTGCAAAGCTGGTAATGTGCTTAAAAGCTCTTCGCTGGGCAACTGGTTAGGATTTTAGATGCTGCTGAAAGGTTTTGAGAATATTCTGATGTGAAGTGTGTTTAATAAGGCTGAAAGCAGAGAGGGAAGTGCAGGAGTATAGTTCTGAATTTCTGTGGAACCAGGCTCGTGCTGGGCTGTGCTGTATGGGGGGAAGGAGCATCTGGCTTTTCTTCTGCAGGAAATATTTCTCTGCTTCTATTGCATTGCCACTCATGCCTTAGGAGGGCTCAGTAAGTGTTGTAAAGATCTTGGAGACTCTGCAGGTGCCAGGATCAAATCTTCTGGACTTTTGCAATCCCACTGTGGTCCTGAAAGCACACAAAAGGAGCTGTTGCCACATCACAGCGTTCCTAATCTTGAAACGGAAAAGCTGAGGTGTGTTATGACAACCCCTTCTACCCTACTTGATGCAGGGAATTTTAATAAATGTCAGTTACATGATCACCACAGCCCTCAGAAAGGAGTAAGTGAATGTCAGTAGCAGATGTATAGGAGCACACGCATCCCCTCCACATGCGTTTGTGCACCTGAACTCGTTCTCATCACTGTCCTTTTCCAAAAGTAGCCATTTCCTCTACTTGTGTAGTATTAGCTGCTCGTAGAATAGCTCTCCAGCCTCTTTCAATCCAAATATCTAGTCTAAGTCTTAGAAAAAACATTAAAGTGAAGAGGAACACAAGAAGTGAGAAGTAACATTTGGCCAAAATTTGTCTTGAACTGTTTTCTTAATGGCCAAAAGAGGATGTTGAAGATGCACAACACACACCAGGTGTTCAACACTAATTTCAGGCCAGACCAACATATGCTTTTGCATTTGTTTTGTTGTTTGAGTTTTTATTTAACCTGAAACATGTAATTTTGAAGTCAGTCTCATTTGGAGAGATGGCCATAATAGTATTAAGGGCTATGCAGGGAAAGATTTTGTTTTGTTTCAAATCACAGGTTAAGCTGTTTCTCAAGCCATTAGCACTCTCTCACGTATTGTCCAGCAAGTACATAGCTGTGACAAACACTCATATCATAAAAATAGTAACCAGAACTGAAATCTTCTAGACAACTGGTTGCATCGCTCTTTCACCTCAAAGCAGTAGGCACATATTATTAAAAAGAATAAAATAATAATAATAAAAAAAATCTCAGCTTCACTTTCAGATCCCAAGGTTAGATATATAAAAATGGATAGCTATGGGCACAAGGAAGAAGAAATCCTGTAAAAAGTGCAATTTTGACCTGCAGTCATTTAGAGACAATAAATGTGAAGCCCTACTGTGACGTTTTTATGGATCTACATCTTTGGAGTAGAACAAAGCTTTAAGAACCACCTCTGAGTGATATAACTGATCATCGTATCATGCTAGATTGAACTGAATGTAAGTGTCATGCTGGCAGTGCTCTGATTGCATTGCTTCTGCTCTTACCTAGCTAACAGATGTCATTTTATGTCAGCAGGAGACTTTTGCACATCCTCTGGCCTATTTTCTAGTTCCAATTTGCATCTTGCCACTGGGCAAGATATTCACAAACATTTGATGAGCTTTCATTGATAGGCTGCTGAAGCTCTGATTTCTGTCATTAGAGCTTAATATTGATTCAGCTGGGATCTGGTCAGATGTGTAATAGGGCTGAGATATACAAAACCAATTATTCAGAATAAATGTATTAAAAAAAACCCAGAGACCTTACTGGAAGTCTGAGTGGCTCTAAGTTCTTGCTTCCATATCAAGTTCAGTCTTACTGACTACAAAATTAACAATGCTCTGGCTGTGTACTGGGAATCTAATGTCAGCATGTATTCGGGAGCCGACGTTATTAAAATTTCCTTTGTACTTACACAAAGCATTGCTAAGATGGTATCTCATTTCTCAGGATGCAAATGTATTTGATGTGTGTCTCTTGCCTGACAGGCTACTGGCTACAGTAATGCTGTTTGCAGAGATGTTAGGCATCTTTCTGGTTCTGCACCAGTTCATTCAATGTACGGCTGCTCAGCTATTGACAAAACTTAAACTAAATAGCCCCCAAACTACTGTAATATCACTTCCCTGACTGTCAGTTCATCATAGGATTGATTTTAGGTGCAGACAATTCTCTGTTGCCTTCTGCTGAGCTGTCCACATGAGGTGAGAGTTAGGCCATTTAGCCATAATTTATCTGCGGAGCATAAGGTCCTCTTTGTAGTGACGGGAAAACCTGAGGTTACACCAACACAGTGAAACTTAAGCAGAAAATTATTTATTCGTTTTTATTCATTAGTTTTCATGGCATGTGACATAGATCAACTTGCTTTAATTGTTGATTGTGGATGTGGGCCAGATTTATCCTTGTTCCGTGGCAATTTTTCCCAGAGATTTTGTTGGTTTGGGGGATGGTAGCATTTACTGTTGTTTCTGTTTACATTAGCCATTGCAATTCATTCAGCTGCCAGAATTTCAAAACAAAGATATTAATAAATAATCCCTTTCTTTATTTTGTCCCAAGCACTTGTCTTCTGTTGCCACTTTCTTAGTTTTTTTCACTTGTTTCCGAGTAGTTGGGGCTTCAGGGACCCTCTGAATCTTGCAGCCCGGCATGACAGCCCTCTCTTCTGCTTAGCCCACATGCAGCTCTAGCTCTAAGGGCTGTATGCAACAGCTTTTTTCTTCCTTTCCTGTCGACAGAGTTTGATCCTTTCTAATTTACTTGGGTGCTTTTGCATTGAATACAAATATAAATAATTAATTAAACATTACTTATAAATCATTTATGCTTTAAATTTATTTACACAGCCATTAAGAGGCCTAGAAAAAGACATGGTTGTTACAACATCTCCTCCCTCCTCCATCTCCTATCGTGGAGTTCTTCCCACCTTCAAAGCATGCCTGTAATATTAAAAATCACACAAGAGTTATGTGGGAGAGTGAAGCTGACAAAACATAGATTAGAGAAAGCTGAGTTTCAGGGCTTTTCACTTTTTTTTTTTTTTTTTTTTTTTTTTTTTTTTTTTTTCCCCTGCAGGCCCTGACTCAATTTCTGAGGAGTTACATACGCACAGGAAGATTGTAAAGTCCAGTGAAAAGTTGCTAGCTTGAGGCTGCAGGTTGATCATAATGGTGAGGAAGAGGATAAATAGTTCTGGAGGAACATGTGATGCCTAAAATGGTCAGTCAAGGGACTGACATTTTGCCCTAATTTCAGTCAGTTACAGCCCGCAATATTTGGATTATTCCTGCCATCTAATGGGAGAGTCTTCTGATTACCCTGTGTGCTGGTGAAGATGTAGGCATGCCTATTTGTATCTTGTTGTGTAATTTTCAAATTACTGTACTTATTAGATGAGGTTACTGCAGTATATTCATATTATTGTTTCAGTTTGTAGACGCTCAAAAGAAGTGTCCAATATGATTTCTTTTTTTAGCAGTCTTTCCTACAGGAAGAATTTATTCATTCTCCCAAGCCAACGCTGCCTTCCAGTTTTGAGTACAAAAGCAATTGTGTATATATGTTGAATATCTTGAGAGATTTTGTCTATTTACTTCCAAGACTTTTGTTAGGTTATGTGACAAAGATCATCTGAATAATCCCAAAGGAGCTCAGAGAAACAATGACAGGAGGAGAAGCCCAAATAATACCCTGGCTACTCCCAGACTCATCACAAGGTCCATCAGTCCATAAAAGGTCCATTTGTAAAATGAGCACAATGGGAGAGGGGAAACAAATTAAGGATTATGAGAACTGAACATCTTGTCCAGCCCCCTGTCACGGGGTGCATAAACGTGCTCACTGAATTCTTCATGCTGGGGATACATCTTCAGCTTTGTTACTGGTTGGACATAGGGACGTTGAAAGTCCCTCTCTTGGACCGTTGGATGCAGCATCATATATTTTCCTCTAATAATTTTGATAAATACTTTTAAGCAATCTAGTAAATAAATGTCTCCTGTGCAATGCTCATAATAGATTTGATCTAACAGGTATGAATCATTGAATTTCTGGCAGATTTTTATTTTTTTAACCTAATTCAGGAAGAAATAACATATTTTGAGACAACTTCCTAGCAACAGCAATATCTGTGTTTGGAAAGATGAAGAAATAAATTGTTAAGGAATTTAAGACTCACAATGTGTTTTTGTGTGATTTATTCGTGGTTTTGTTTTGTTTTGTTTTGTTTTGTTTTCCAGTTAAAACCAATACTCTTCAATATGGTTATGTGATCATCTGATAATAGTTTTCTGATGTAATATCAATCACCTCTACAATGAAATTCTGATCTCAGGTTAGTCTGTGATACTTTAAATGCTATGCGCACCACTGTTCAAATGGCAAAAATTGGCACCGATATGTGAGTTTTGGGGAGTTTGTTGTTTTGTATCACCTGAAACCTGTCTGAATATCTTTAGGAATCACTCCAGATTCCATTGCTGATTTAAGACAACATATTATTTGAAATCAATATGTTTAAGAAAATAATTTATTATTTTAATAGTTTAATACTAATGTACTCAATATTTGCATATTCATTAATAAATCAGCATGCCATGACAATGTATGAAGAGATCTTAGCCTATAGACAAAGCCACAGATGATATAAGGGACAATTCCATATCAAAATATTTCTGATTTTAAAAGCAGTTCAGTGGGTGTGTTTGGAAATTGAAATCAAATTACTCCTCAGAGTATTCCTCAGGTTATTTTGTTTTAGACAGTACATGTGCAAAATTACACTGCGTTGCAATTGTTTTCCAAGTGCACCTTCAACAGGAATTTCAACTAGCATCTTCTTCTGGCCAGTCTGAAGACAGGCAGGTTTTCTTGTGAAAAGGGAAAAAGGGAGTTAATATTTTTATTTCTTTAGGACGAGTGAATCAAAACAGTTGAACTGTTAGTGGATAACATGCTGTGTTTAATTACACAAATAAAGGACTATTTTAATTTGACATGAACATTATCTTATATAAGTTTTTGCACCAGATGCTTTCTTTTGGATCATTTGGCTATAGGTTAATCAGATAACATCATCTCAGAGGTTTCAAACGCATGCAAATACATATCTACCATTATCAGAATTAAATGTGTAAACATCATTCAATCATTTTGAAATCACACTTCTAAGATTATTATAAGGGTTCTTTCATAACAAAATTACAACTAATTCCAATACAAATAAAATACGTGTGCCTTCTAATTTGAATTCGTGAAATTCAGTTAATTTTAGGCCAGCAAACAGATCAATCATGAATTATAGAGCTACATATATATATATATATATATATATATATATGTCTAAATTGATTGTGAATGCATGTAGGTGTCAGATATAAATTTTCTACAAATTTCTATTGTGTAAACTGGAATTATTTGCCTTTCAAATTGCTTAAAACTAAGTCTTACATTAGAAAGGCTAATACCAAAAGATTATCGGATGTCTCCATGATAATAATTTGTCATGAAAATATTAAAGAAAAGATTTGAGGATCCGTTTGAGCCATTTTTGAAATGGAGATCCTGAAACGTCCCACCCCACAATTGAGTGTAGTCACCTATTTTCTTGAGTGATCTCTTATTTTTGAAGATGATAATGCAATTAATTTTAGAGTATGCATCTTGATTTTGTATCAGAAATTTTAGTACTTATCAATATATAGATAAATGAAACCAGTAAGAAAAAAACAATTTAGGTTTTTTAGCTGAAACTTATTGTCTTTCTGTATCACATTTTATATAGTAAATACTGAGATATCAGTGTTTCGAAGACATGGTAAAGAGAAGTGCAGATGCATTTGTTCACAAATATATCTTTATACTTTTACTAGAGAAGACTACAGGGGGACATTTATTATCACAAAATACATTTAAAACTTATATTAGTTTTATGAATATGTATAGCTTAACATCATCAAGTTACACTGATTTTGCTTTTCTTCAGGACAGATTAAAAATTGAAATATCTATTTCTGAAATTCTAGGGCATTTAAAGCTATGTGAATATTGTGTGCAAAGGAGACATTCAGCCTTGATATTGTGACGTGATGTCTAATTGTTTTATAAATAATCTAATTGATAATACCAAGAATTTTTGATCATTCTAATTATTGAGTACCACTGAGATCGTTAATCTCACAAGCTTCACTTACCACTGAATGGGAAAATTGGAAGAATTCAGAACAAGTAAAACATGTCAGAAAACAGAAAACATTAAAATAAGTAAAATATATATTGAGCTGATAGCACGAGTACAGAGATACAGAAACTAAAAGATGAAAGATTAAAGATTTAGAAGACAATTATTTGGGTTTATGTGAAGCTAGGAAATATACCTAGCAGAGGTAATAAATCTTTCCAGTATAGATTCTGAGGTGAGGAATCCGTCATAAAGCTATTCGTTTTTTAACATTATGTTAAATGTCCTAGTTTATTTTACTGGGTTGAAAACAAGGTACTGTTTTCAACACTTACAGTGTCTAGAAGAGAAAAGAAAAATGGGGATGACAAAAAGAAAAGAACAGAAAATTATTTTGAAAACCTACAGAAAATTATCTTTTGTATTATCTCTTAGATTATTAGATTATTATGGAAAAATATTCTATTATTGAGTGCCAGAAAGTTACTGAAAACTACATTAATTTTCTAACAGCAGTTTTTAAGTAAAACTAACAGTTTATTATATCATATTGCTCCAATTGTTTAGCATCCTTAGCATCTCCTCTGCACCAGCCCACAAAAATCATCCAGCAATGTTGCACGTTCCCACACTTAACTGGATTCTTAAGTCTCAAATTCCATTTGAGTTTAAACATGTGGATCTGATCTGTGAGAACTGCAGCTGACAGACTTAGAACTCTGACTTGTAGAAATCCATGCACTTCTGTTCTGTCTGAAGCCCCACTTGTCATTTCAGTCTCTACTTGGGAATTTTCCTATGATTTTCCATGGTCCATCTCTTGACTCATATTGCATACTACCATTTTTCTTGTGATTTTGTTTACATCGGTTTAGCTATAGTGGTTTTGCGTTAAAGGGTATGTTGTAATATACATGTGCAAACATGTGGAGAAACACATAGCTTCACCTGGATTTAAAAACTGGAAACCTTCACGAATAAAATTGAAGATTAGTCAACATTCTTTCCATTAAAATGTCGATATATAAGTTGCTGTTAATCCATTTCATAACTAAAAATAAACAAGATGCACTGTTGAGTGTTTCTTGGAGAAAATAAAATATCTCCAGTGACACAATATCTTGACCATATCTGTTTTCTTATTTCCATGATTGAATCACACAACTTTGCACCTGAAGCAGAAGAAAACTTGACTACGCTCAGGTTGAGTTGTTACATTAAAGAGTGGTCAGGTCTGACTGTTCAAAATCTTGTTCTTACTTTACTGTGCTCATTATTCAGCAAGCAGTTGAGTATGTTGCAGTTACCACAGTATTGTAGTAGCACTGCAATTACTGTAGTACTGTAGGGGCAAGTTGTGGATTCTTAGTTACTATAGTTACCTTCAGATGATTGTAAATCATGTGACAACATTGTCCCAAGCACAAGAAATTTTAACACTTTACAGAAGAACTTTACAGAAGACTCACTTTGCTAATTATAAATTCCTAAATGCTAGCTAGGCTTGTGAGAAGGGTGAAGAAATGCTTGACAAGAACTTTTAAATAAAATGTGAGGAACAAAATGAAATGAAAGCAGTTAATATTAAAATAAGGTTCTTGATCCATTGGACTTGTGATGAATGATGAACAGCTTTCTTAATTTACAGACTTGTTTCAAATCTTAAATGACATTTAGTATGATCAGAAACTGAACTTTCATTAATATTTCATTAAAAGTTAAATTCAGTCAAGGCACTTAGACTTTTGGATGTTTTAAATGAAAATTTAAAATAAACATTTTAGGTTGCTGCATCAACCTATCCAAAAATTGAAAGTGTGCTGCCACATAGTGCCTGTGTGAATGGAGAAGGGAAAAGCTACACAACCAAGGCTAATAACAAACGTGTTATAGGCATTGTTGATGTGGAGGTTTGATCCGTCTTAGCTTTTCCTCTTAGGTCAACAAGCATACCGATGGTAGATTAGGTTTACTATCACCTCTGATGAAATAGATGCTCTATATCCCTATTACATAAATCTTAATATACATGTATGCTGCCAGTCTGTATCCTATACATAGGGTTTTCCTAATGGTGTATCAAACTATTCCATCGAAGTCATTGTTAGAAATTTACCTAAGAACACAGCAAATACACATACTTAATATAATGAACTGCAAAACAGTTGTTTCACTAAACCTATGGTATTTATTGTATGCTCCTGATGATGCACATTCTCTTCTTCTAAACATTTTAAATATGTAAGATAAGACTATGTAGCAGTTTATAGTCTAAATTACATTATATAAACTGTCAGTTTATGCCTTCATTTAAACGTGATATGACCATTAGTTAAGAAAGCAGTGATTTGCATTTGTGATATCAGTCTCTAAGTTGTCATTCTGAAATGTTTAAACACTCAGACCAACATTACTTTGTACTGTTAGCAATTATTTTTATGCAAATAGTGAAAGAAAATATGAGTTTCATTCCATGACAACAAATTACGGAAGTTAAAAATAAAAAAAACATAAGTCACTCAGTCAATATCTTCCTCGTTTAATCTTTTCATCATCTACTCTTGCAGACGGAGCATTGCTGTGTCCAAGGCCTGTTGAAAAGCAATTTGCAGCAGTGAGCTCCTAATGTTTTCTTCCTTTCTGCATAACCCACACCATCTTTAAACAAAACTTCATTCAAAATAAGATGCTTCCGCAGTAGAATATAATCTTTGCTAAAGGATCCTGAGTTTAGTAGCTTCTTTTCTGTTGTTGTATTTCATCTTTAGAGATGAGAATAGCATGTAATATAATATGTAATATACTATAATATTATCTGCAATATAATGCAATATGTAATAAAATAGATGCAGAATAGCATGCAAAATAGATGCAATAGCAGAATTCCTTTTCAGACACACCTATGTCCTGTGTTTGTCTCTGGCAGGGTTTTCGGTATCAGGGGAGGGGGCTGCAGCGGTGGCCCCTGTGAGAAGGTTCTCGAAGCTCCCCCGGCTCCGAGTCGGAGCCGCCTCTGGCCAAGGCCGAGCCCATCAGTGATGGCGGCTGCGCCGCTGTGACAACGTGTTTAAGAAGGGGGACCTGGGAGGAGTTGGAGCTGTGAGGAGGAGTTGCGAGGAGACCGTCTGTGCGAACACCGAGGGCAGTGGAAGGAGGAGGAAGGGGGGAGCTGTGCTGGAGCAGAGACCCCCTGTACCCCGTGGTGAGAGGGCAGGGCCCCCCCTGCCCCCACGGAGGGCACCGGTGGAGCAGATGCCGCCCTGCAGCCCCTGGAGGAGCCCACAGCGGAGCAGGCGGCTGCGCCCGAAGGAGGCCGGGACTCTGAGGGGAGAAGCAGCCCCCGCTCTTGTAGTTCTGTGCCGGGAGAGCTGCAGCATGTGGGGGGGACCCACGCCAGAGCAGCTCGGGGAGAGCTGCAGCCCGGGGGAAGGACTCAGCTCAGAGAAGGGTCACGGAGAACTGTCTGCTGAGAGAGGGGAACCACGCTGGAGCAGGGCAGAATGTGAGGAGTCCTCCCCATGAGAAGTGATGGGAGTAACTGCAGCCCCCATCCCCTGCCTCCAGTGCTGCTGCAGAGGAGGAGGGAGAGAAACTGGAGGCAAAGCTGAGCCCTGGAAGAAGGAAGGGGTGGGGGGAAGGAGTTTTTAAGATGTGTTAAAGCTTCTCACTGTTGTACTGTGTCTGAATTAAATGTTATATTTTTCTTCCCCTAACGAGTATGTCTTTTGCCTGTGGCCATAATGGGTGAGTCATGTCTCTGTCCTTATCTCAATTCTCCTGAGCGTTTTTCTTTATGTTCTTCTTCCTATTCCTGAGATGGAAGGAGTGAGTGAATGACTTCATGGTGCTCAGTTACCCTCTGGGCTTAAATCATGGCAACCTAATACAGCTGCTGCATCCTCTACCACTTACCATGTGTTTGAGAGAATTGCCTCTATTTTCTAATGAAATCACACTGAACATAAGTATAAATACTCCTGCTGAATAAATCTTATTCCTCTTACATTGACAATGAAAATACACATATACCAGGAAATTTGTGAGATTTATCTGTTTAAACATGGATCTGTATTGAATGCTCGCTTTTGTTCTTAGCTACATCAAGAAAACCCATTTATACATATAAAAATATATTTTTCCAAATATATTCTGTATTCAGAAATATTTGACATGAATTGGAAATTGCACATGTAGATATAGACTTGCACACACACACAAACACCACACACTTGCACACAACTATTATATTTGAAGCTAGAGGAGGAGGACCTTGAGAATAGGGTGTTGGTTTGCCCAGATACTGTCCGAGTTATGCGTGACCAGCTTTATTTTCTGTACATAAAAGTACATACTTCTAAGCACTTATATGTTCCAGCTGCAGGAAGCAAAGATAAACAGCTTGAAGAGTATGGGTTCCAAGGGGCTTTAATTGCCAAGGGAAATACAGGCAAGCATGGGCTTGCTGCTCAAGAATGCAAATAAATATATGTCAATTCATTTCAAAAAAAAGACACAAAGGAACAAAAAGTTAAGTTGAACACCCCCTGCCAAACCAAAACAGATGTGAGAGGCGGAAGGACACTTTCAAAGTAGTGTACAAGTCTATCAATGCACAGCAGTCACTTGTCTCAGTCTCCACACACCACTTTGAAAGATTTCCCTGAGGTTTTGTCTGGTATTTTCTTATTCCTAAGAAAACACTAAGCATTCATGGCAGAAATGAAGAAAAATAGCAAAGACTGAAAGAAAATGGGCTGTGCAAAATGAGACAACAAGCATAGTAACTCTGGCTAGACTAATAGGCTTTGGTGTGGGAAAGAAAAAAAAAAAAATCACTTATGCACATTTCATACTCCGGGAAAATATTTTCAAATGTTAAACTTTAATTGACCAGAGGATAAAACATACCTTCAGTAAGAAATACTTTGGCATTATCTGGAAACGCTGGAGCTAGTCTGTCATTAACAGCTGTTCCAGACATTCCTGTGTCTTAGAGTCATAGGACAAATTTGCATGAATGAAGAGGGATAAAGAGTCACTATCATCATAATGACTGATCACCACCTTTCAAGACACCAGCATAAGGAACGAGCTCAAGAACTCCAAGAAGACATACTCATGCAGCAGATGGCTACCAAATCTCATATAACTTGTCTGATGGTCCAGGCTGTCAGTTATCGACCCAGAAATATTCCAGTGATAGTGATGTTATTAGATAGTGTAAGGACAATAACATCTCTAAAGGAATACCATTTGCTTCATTTCTGAAAAGAAGCAAGAGGCTGAACCACCGACTACTTCAGTATAAAAGAATGTGGACAAATCCTCAGATTTGGTGACATTTGGTTATCCCACTGCTAAGTATTTACATGTTTAGTTTCAGAGGTAAATCATTATATCCTGTATGATATTTATGGCTTAAATACAGAATAAGGAGTAAAACTGTAGGATGAATCTAGTCCTCCTTAATTGAGTGAAAGATGGGTTGGATTTTTTTTTTTCTCATAACTCTAGATGATCTTAAATTTAACGCTGAAATAATATCTTTCTGCAAGAAACGACAGGTTTGCAGCTGCATTCTTATTTAAAATTCCAACTGTTGTCATACTACTCTGCTCATAGGTGAGGTTCTCTATGAGTATTCTAAAAATTACACTATGATACAACAGACTCATGATTTTACAATGGCACTTCAGCAGAGATTTATATCCCTTAAATCTGTGGGATATTATTAATTTTTAAAATTTTATAATCATACAGGAAACCTTATTTTTACTGGGTTTAGACATTTTCTTTTGATCTTGCTAACCTTGATAAAAATTTACACTATATACTTAGACTGTAAATTATGAGGATAACTCAATAATTATTTTTCTGTAATCCTTTTTCATTTTATTTCATTGTTGCAACTTCATGCATAAATCCAGACTTCAGTGAAAAGCTATGTATTAAAATATTCAAAAAATCACTTGAAGCACTATTTTCAATGCCATGACATAACAAAGCAGTTGTAAAATTATATGCTAATTTCAGACTGAAGTTGTTAAGAGGTAGATGACTCCTATTTTAAGTGGTTCTCATTACTCAAAGCGGGGAAGAATAACATCCTAATTCACTGCGGTGAGTATTTAAATCAACTACCTTCTTTCTTTAAAGTTATGTCTATCAGAAGAAGAAATAAATCAGTGTGGATATTCTCCAGTTGCTTCAAGAAAGACAAAAGAGTTGTTTTGATGGCTGTAATCCCTCTGCTATTATCACCATTTTGTTTTGTGCAATTATTTCCTATTACAAGACCGCTTTAAAAGCACTCAAACTGTGATCATGCTCACTGCAATAGTAAACTACCTTTTGAATTGCTGGTCTCAGAAATATGGCTTTAGTACAGTACTATGAAAATAAATTTAGGAACTCGATGAAGATTTGATGTTATCACACCCTTCAGAAAGCACAGGGCCAATTGCTGAAGGCATTTAGGAAGTCACGAAGACGAGTGCTTGGTCTGATTAAAAGAGGAAGGATTCAGACTCCTTCCTGCCCACCCCATCTCTCGTCTGGCATGTGACAGCATCATTGTCAAGACACAACTTTATTGCTTAAACACAAGAACTGAAGACATACCAACTCCATTAAAGTACCACATATTATTGGAAGGGAAATCTAATAGTCCTATAGTATAAAACCCAATGAAAAAAAATATATGTCTCTCAGCTGTTAGTGAATGAATCTATTTTTATTCTTTCTGAAAATATAAATTGTTCTGGGTTTTAACATCATGTTTTAGGCATTCATTCTGAAAACTACTCACACTTACTTTGGGATTTTTTTAAAAGACAGTAAAATAAAATAATATGTACTATTCTATATTATAATTACTATGATATATACAACACTAATATTAGTTTTTATTAATTTATCACATAAAGTTAGAATACTAGCTTATTCTCTTTATGCAGCAATAGATATCTATCTGTGCTCTTGTAACTCAGTTGTCATGTTTTATGTGTCAGCATTTTTTGTCTTAAAACTATTCAAAAGTTATCTGCTTCAAAGCAGAATGACAGAAGAGCACTCCATAGCTGAGCAATGAGGCATGATTCTGATAATTTACTCATTCAAGAAAACCTATCTTGCATGCACAGTGTAATTGAATTAATTGTACTGTTTTTTTATATTAGTAAGGATCAGGAACCTGAACAAAAATTATAAAAATAAACCTATACAAGTGGTGTAAAACTAGATTTTCATGCACCTGTTGTCAAAGTCACTTCATCAAGATGGTTAAACATGGACTAACCATGAAAACAAAATGTGTTCATTTCTAAAAATAAAACATTAAACTAGAACTAAATTGATCTAATTTCTAGAAAAAAAATGTGTAGGATCATTATGTCTTGTTTCAACTTGCTTATATCACATAAGTAGATGTGTAGAATCATAAAATGGTTTTGGATGGAAGGAACCAAAGTGTCTGGAGCACAGGTCTGCTGGGGAGCGGCTGAGGGAACTGGGGGGGTTTAGTCTGGAGAAGAGGAGGCTGAGGGGAGATCTCCTGGCCCTCTACAGCTTCCTGAAAGGAGGGTGCAGAGAGGGGGGATGAGTCTCTTGAACCAAGTAATAAGCGATAGGACAAGAGGGAATGGCCTCAAATTGCACCAGGGCAGGGTTAGACTGGGTATTAGGAAGCATTTCTTTCCAGAAGGGGCTGTTGGGCGTTGGAATGGGCTGCCCAGGGCAGGGGGGGGGAGTCCCCATCCCTGGAGGGGTTTAAGACTCGGGTTGATATAGTGCTGAGAGGTCTGGTGTAGTTGGGAACTGTCAGTGTTAGGTCAATGGTTGGACTGGATGAGCTTCGAGATCTTTTCCAACCTAGATGATTCTGTGATTCCGAACCTTTAAAGATCATCTCTCTGAACCGTCCTGCAATGAGCAGCGACATGTTCACCTAGATCAGATTGCTCAAAGCCCTGTCCAACCTGGCCTTGAATGTTTCCAGAGCTGGAACATCTGCCACCTTTCTTGGCAACCTGTTCCAGTGTTACACCACCCTTATCCTACAAAATTTCTTTCTTATATGTAGCCCGAATCCACCCTTTTTTAGTTTAAATCCATTACCCCTTGTCCTATTGCTACAGGCCCTACTAAAAGGTCTGGCCCCATCTTTCTTATAAGCCCTTTTGAAGTACTGGAAGGCCACTATATGGTTACCCTGGAGCCTTCTGCAGGCTGAACAGCCCCAACTCTCTCAGCCTTTCAAATAGTTCATTACTAGTTTACAATCAGCTCAAATATTGTGCTGTAGAGAAAGCAGTAAGAAGTGGTTTGTCTTTGAGGCATTAAAAAAGTTGTAAGATGGTTTCCAGAGCAACTATGACATTAACACCAATATAATTTCAAGCCTTTTGAATTTATTTATTTATTTGTGCCTGCAGCTTTGCCTCTGGCATAAACCTTTGCAACTGAGTTGAAGCTTATGATACATGTCATGCTTTTTTTCACTGCCAGATCTAGATCTGACCAGCCAGTTTAAAAGGGAGAATTCTCGCAGCTGGAAGAAGTGGGGGGAAAAGTTAAAGCGTACTGTCAAGCTTGCATCTACAGAGAGAGGCATGCAGAATGATTTTCCAGTTTTTCTGAAAATAGGTTTTTAGCTTGCATGCTAGGCTTAGGAAAAATCCACAGTGGTTTAGTTTAAACTACATGTAGTGAATTGCTCGTTTTACATGTGAGTGAAGGGTGTCACGAAATGACCGCTTCAGGACTCACAGTGTTCTGGAATGCAGAAAATACAGAAACAGCAAAATATGGACGAAAAGAAAGGCTGAGGAGAGTAGCTGCTGCAAATCTTGTTAAGGTCTACAAGGTCTCAGAAATAAATTCTGATTATTTACTAAGTCTTCTGTGGAGATAAATCTATGTGGAATTAAACGAAGTAGAAATAACAGACTGTGCTCTTCAGGGGAACCGTGATCTTTACTGCTTCTCTTGAGTTCTTGAGGTGAGGGGTGGAAAGAAGGAGTCAAGGAGGAATATTGATTTCTTTATATGAAGCTGTGTATGGAAAAGTTTGCTATAAAGTAAAGGCAAAACTCAGTTGGGTGCTGAAACTAGAGCTACACAGACTTGATGTTAATATTTCTATTTATTTATTTATTTATTTTTAACTAGATAATGGTATCCATACAGGTCTTCATGTAGATGGTGAGAGACAATTCAGAATAGAAAAAAAAAATGTAAAGAAAAAAAAAACTTTTTGCTAAAAAAAATAAATTTCCTATATCCTTTTGGTTTTATGTCTACCTACCTACTATCTAGTAGTCAGTCTGTCTATTTTTATTAATATTTTGTAAATTTAAGTTACTGCCACAGTCCCAGTGATACAGACTTTATCATACACTTTTTTCTTCGGCAACAAGATACTGAAATAAATTGCATAGGTTCTGAAATACTGATTGTGATGGCAGTATAATGTCAATCCTGTGTACGGCCTTCCTTTACAAACTACAGATCTTCAGCTATCTCATGGTGGAACCGGGGAAATTGTGGTAAAAGTTAGTCTTCCCTCTAGGAACCACTTACCTTTCTCTTTTTCCTAGCTGAGAAGCTAAGAGGGTGTGATACCAGAGATTAATCAAAACCACATATATGAACGATGAATATTTATTAATTTTGACTTTGTAAAATGATAAAGATCTCAACTTATAGACTGAGAAATTAATACAGTCTGGATTTTATTGAGAGTCACCTGGGGTGGTTTGGATGAAATGATGCCCTGGTTTGTTGTTGAAGAGATAACAATGAAGATTGCTGCACTAGTCACTGCTATTTCATGGTTTATATATTCTGACCTTCCCTTTAATGCAAGTCTTGAAGCTTCACATATTTTAGACTTCTTTACACAAAACACATATCTTGGTTTGCTTCTCATTTTCTTTTAGTTGAAAGAACAGAACAGCTTTAATTGTTAAAAAAGTCAGGGTTAATTTAGTGTCTAAAAAACTATGGATTGTCACAAGGGGAGGAATTTTTTCAAACTGTTGTGTCACAAGATACTGCACTTCCTTTCATTAGAAGAAGCTGTTTATTTGGGCAGGGTCCCAGCATTTCTTCCTGAGTATGATGATGTCAATACATACTAATGATTTTGCTCCATCTTTCTGTGGCGGTCAGCCTTTCATGACTTCTTGTGGCACTAACACTGTTGTACAAAGTCCAAAGAAAAGCAGATTAAATATCCTGTGTCTTTTTTTGGGGGGGCAGTGCCCTTAAATATATCTTTGTCATTCAGTATTAGATGCTCCAGATGGAAAAGTCTCTTGGATTATCGGTTACTCACAGATCACATTACGAGTTAGACTTTTTTCCCTTACTGCTCCTCCCCTTAGTTGTTTACTAATTTTTAACCTTTTGGAAGTTCTTTCTAATTCACAATGTAGATTGCAGGGGTGCAAAAAATACTCATGTTGTAAAACATAGGGAAATGTGCACAAATCTAATCTTACACTTCAATATTCAGTTGCCTGTCATGAAATGTTAAGGTACAAGCAATGTCAGAATTGATTTTTAACATGTCAATAAAGATGTAGATTTATAAATGCCTGTTTAACTGTATATTAAATAAGGTTTTTTAGTATAGATTATGCACACATATACATACACACAAACACATATTTGTATGTAAGTTACTTTATCAGTCAGGAGTTTAAATACCTAATATATATATTTTTTTAAGTATTCAAAAGAAATGCAACCCAAAAGGGTGATGGTAAGTGACTAGTATGTACAGATTTTACTTCTTGATATATGGTGACTTTAATGCTAATCACATGTAAAATTACTTCAGCTTCACAGAGAGCTTTTGTCCCCTGGTAACATCTGCCAAGGTCTCACCACTATTGCAAGAAAGCAGGCTTTAGCTAAACTTACTTTAAAACAAACTGCTTTCAAGTTTGCCAAGTTCATGACCTCAAGTCTTCTTGAGTCAATGCAGAAGAAACAGAACTTGGGTACTAAGAAATCTTACAAGAAGACACCAGCCAAGGTAGGTAAGAACCTTTCTTACCTCTATAGAGGTCTGTGTGTTGAGGATGGAGTATATCATCAGACAGCGAGTGAAAATTAATGTCTCATACATACCTGTGCAATATTTTATTAGGTAAAGATATAAAGAAAGATTTCTGATCAGTAAGGCATAATACCAAAAATAACACTCTCAAATCCTATTTACCTGCTTTAGAAAGTTAGTATCACTTTTACTCTTCCCACTCCAGCTCTAGTCATTATTCTATAAACCAGAATAAACCAAACTGGACATCCAATTCAGATCTTCAGTTTGGTCCTGTGAGACTCAGGGATTAAAACCACAGCTTGTTATTCTGCATCTCTAATAATTTAATGGGAAATGGGCTCTCTGCAAATGTCATTTCAGGAGTGCTCTGCCAGGGCAAACACTCTTTCAGAAATATCTATACCCCAGCAAAGCATTTTAGAGTGCCTGTAGAATATTTCCTTTGTGTCAATTTCCTCTTAGAAGAATAGCAAGCCTTCACTGACATTGCCCAAATCCAGGTTTCCAGGAACAGTATCAAATGAGAATGCTTTTCCATCTACATCTGAATCCTCAGTACAGTAGTGACAAAATAGGTGCATAAAAGGAAAACAGAAAATCTCACTGATAGGAATTTAAGACAGCAATCTCCCATGGAAACATTTCCTTCTCTCCATTATAATTAAATCAAACTTTGAATATAACACCTTAAAAATATGAGAATAAGTGTTCTTTGTTGAAGGTGATGTGATTTACTTGTTTAACTCCATCCTTTGTTCTAGATTTTTCTAACTAAAATAAAAAGGAAACCTAAAATTAAACCATTTATCAGGAAACTGACTGAGATTTGGACTAAAAAGAGTACATCTTGACATCTTTTCTCTGACTTTTTCTTTTAATCACTTGAATGACTTCATCTTTCTATCTCAGTACCAGTAGCATATAATATCACTTGCTACAATTTCTCTGGGACAATTGCCTAATCTCTGTCATCATCTCCATCTGGCTGATATTCTTAGTCACCTGGATAATTCTTTGTTATTGGAATTTCCTTGGCAGCATTACTGTATAGTTCTTTATATCCAATACATCTGTCTCCCTTGACAGTGTACAAGCATGCTGGTTTCTTGCCAGAATAAAGATGGAAGTAACAGTCTTGGTAGACTTAGGCTGAAGTGAACTGTGATCAAGATAATTATAGTATTTTTTTGTGTATTATTCTTCCATACACATGAAATAAATTGCCTTATTATCACTTTTCCTTGGGGGATTTTTTTTCCATAAAACCAAAAATAGGGTAATCATCTTTTGCAATGTACAAGAACTGCAAAATAATGGTTGACCACCTGTCCTTCCTCCACTTCCTTATAAAAATCTGAACTATAAGGTTACACCAAACTTAGACACACATTCCCATTTCTAAGACTCTTGTGTTCAGGGTTGTACAGCAGCCCAGTGCTGAGTTGAAACCACCTTGGGATTACAGGTTTGCACACAGGTTTCTGGTGGAGAGCCCCTTTTTCCTGGGCTGTGGTCTCAGAATCACAGAATCAACTAGGTTAGAAATTACATTGAAGATCATCCAGTCCAACAGTTAACATAGCATTGACAGATCCCAACTCCATCAGACCCCTCAGTGCTGTGTCGACCTGACTCTTAAATCCCTCCAGGGATGGGGACTCCACCACCTCCCTGGGCAGCCCATTCCAACGCCCAAAAACCCCTTCTGGAAAGAAATGCTTCCTAACATCCAGTCTAAACCTTCCCTGGTACAACTTGAGGCCATTCCCTCTTGTCCTATCGCTTACTACTAGGTTAAAGAGGCTCCCCAGCTCTCTGCAGCTTCCTTTCAGGTAGTTAAAGGAGAAAGTATTTGAATCTCAGTGTAGACACCTGCACTGTGGAAGTAATTTAAACCTTTAAGTCCTGTTTTCCTAGAGGCGCCAAAGTGTCTGGATGTCAGATTCTGGAACAGAGGAAATTTCAGACAGAACGTCCCCAGTGGGTTGAGGTGTTCCTCAAATATTGTCCTGTTCCTTTTAGAAAACTTTTTTTCTGACCTGGTGCATCCACACCTTTTGAGTGGATGGACCTCAAGGCAGGGTCTGGGAGAGCAAATTCTCTCCCACTGTAAGAGAAGATCATGTCCATGACCACCTGAGGAACCTGAACATATGTAAGTCTATGAGATACATCCCAGAGTCTTGAGGCAACTAGTTGATGGAGTTTCCAAGCCACTCCCCATGATATTTGTAAAATCATGTCAGTCAAGTGAAGTGACTAGAAAAAGGGAAACATTGCACCCAGTTTTAAAAAAAGGTAGAAAGTATGATGATGGGAACTACAGGCCTGTCAGCCTCACCTCTGTGCCTGAGAAGATCATGGTACAGAACCTCCTAGAAGATGTGCTGAGGCACATGGAGGACAGGGAGGTGATTGAAGAGAGCTAGCATGGCTGCACCAAGGGCAAGTCTTGCCCAACTTAGTGGCTTTCTATGATGGACTGACTACATCAGTGGACAAGGCAAGAGCTACAGATGTCATCTATTTAGACTTCTGTAAAGCCTTTGAAATGGTCTAACACTAAATTGGAGAGATATGGATTTGATGGATAGACTATTCAGTGGATAAGGATGTTGTTGGATGGTCATGTCCAGAGGGTGGAGGTCAACGGCTCAATATCCAGATGGAGACTGGCCATGAGTGGTGTCCCTCAGGAGTCCATAAAGGGAGCAGTACGACTTAATGTCTTCATCAATGACATAGTGGGATCAAGTGCAGCCTCAGCAAATTTGCAGACAGACATCAAGCTGAGCAGTGTGTTTGACATGCCTGAGGCAGGAGATGCCATCCAGAGGGACCCGAACAAGCTGGAGAAGTGGGCCTGCGTGAACCTTGTGAGGTTCAAGAAGGGCAAAGGCAATGTCCTGCACCTGAGTCAGGGCAACCCAGTCAGTACAGACTGGGGGATGAGGGGATTGAGAGCAGCCCTGTGGAGAAGGATTTAGGGGTACTGGTGGATGAAAAACAGGACATGAGCCAGTAATATGTGCTCACAGCTCAGAAAGCCAACCGTGTCCTGGGCTGCATCAAGAGGTGTGGCCAGCAGGTTGAGAGAGTTGATATTCCCCTCTACTCCCACGAGACCCCACCTGGAGTAGTGCATCCAGCTCTGGAGTGTTCAATAGAGGAAAGACAAGGATCTGTTAGAGGGGGTCCAGAGGATGTCCACAAAAATAATCAGAGAACAGCTCTCCTATAAGGACAAGCTGAGAGAGTTGGCATTGTTCAGCCTGGAGAAGAGAAGGCTCCAGAGAGACCTTATTTTGTCCTTTCAATACTTAAAGGGAGCTTATAAGAAAGATGGGGAAAGACTTTTTGGTAGGGCCTGTAGTAACAGAACAAGGAATAATGGCTTTAGACTAAAAGAGGGAAAATTCAGACTACATATAAGGAAGAAATTTTTTATGAGGGTGGTGAAGCACTGGCAGAGGTTGCCCAGAGAGGTGGTAGATGCCCCATCCCTGGAAATATTCAAGGCCAGGTTGGACAGGGCTCTGAGCAACCTGATCTAGTTGGACATGTCACTGCTCATTGTAGGGGGTTGGACTAGATGATCTTTAAAGGTCCTTTCAACCAAAACCGTTTTACAATTCTAAATTCCAAGAGAAAATGATCTTTTAAAGAAGAATTCAGCAGTTTTGCCCCAGTATTCTTTTTTTCTTTAAGGATATTACAAGGGATAGGGTAGTCACGAGACATATAAGGGTAAAGAAAAATGCATGATATTGATTAATATTGATGATATTGATATCTCACAAAAACAAACACAGAAGTAACCTGAATATGCAGTAGACAGAATAGAAAGCCTAGCTCACACTATGACACCATAGCTAAATTGGACATGTGCTAACAGATGATGCACCTACTAGAGAAAGATGTGTTAAAGTAAGATGTATGGCAGAAGGATAAAGACAATAACAAAACCAAATCTGTGTTTGAAATGCCTACAATCATTAAACTTGGTAACAAATATTAGAAGAAATGGAATTCCATTACGAATATTTACAGCAGGCTAGAGCAAGAAAAAGGTTATATTAAGAGGCAAAAACTTGAGAAACATTTAAAATAAAGTGTTATAGGAGTGAGTACTTAATAATACATATTTCGTGATAATAATTACTATATTCCTGATAATAATTAGGCAAACCTTCTTATTATCTCAGTGTCACGGCATATGTGTGGGAAAGTGTAGAAACAGTGGAAGGGCACTGCTCAGTGGTCAAAAAAGGAAAAAAAATAGAACTCTTACAAACCTAGAGACCCTCAGGTAATAAAGTAAATATGGACAAATGCCAGGTCAGGGGATAAAATCTTCATAATATTCATCATAACAGACACTCCCAGAGAGTGATAGCTAAGTCCAGAAAAACACAGTATGTTAGCTACATTCCTCTCCTGTGAAGATAAATGAAGAACATTTTAATGTTAGCAGTTATACAATAATAAATCCTTTTTTGCCTTTTTTTGCTTGTTTGTTTGTTTGGATTTTGGTTTGGGGGGTTGTTTGTGTTTGTTGTTGTTGTTGTTGTGTTTGGGTTTTTTTGTGGTTTTGGTTTTTGGTTTTTTTTTTTTTTTGAGATATGGAAACAGTACTTAAAGAACTAAAACTAATATGTGGTTGCTGGAAAAAATTCCTCTCCAGACCTACACGTTACCTCTCAAGTTATATGAACTGTCCAAATCTACACACTCCCACGCAATTGAATTTGTAAGTGAAACTAGATTTGCCCTCTCTCCCTTCTGTAATGCTTGCTTTAACCCTCCATGGAACTGCTAGTACATTATTCTTTAACATATAGATATATATGTCAAAGAGTATACAAAAAATCAGATCTAGTAGCTAGAGGTGAGATATCTACCTTTTGCTAGAGATCATGCACAATACCTTTTTAATTCAAATAAAAGCTTTGGCTCAGTAATATCCAATTACCTGACATGGGCAATATCTTTAAAAACACTAATCTCAGGACTATAACCTGAGATTGAAATGATGAAATGAAAAAAAAAAAAACCAAAACAAAACTAAATGCACTGTGGAAGAAGTTATATTTTAGAGGAAAAGGTTCGATCTCCAGTGACAACAATAAATAAAAGAATTTTTCCTATCAAAAAGCTGTAAATTATACTAAAATCATTGAGTCATCAAATTTTCTGGTTACATTATTTGAATTGCAACACATTTATGAAACTGGGAAGAGGATGCAATGCAGGTGTTCATTTCTGAACAATGTCCTTTTAAAATACCACACATCTGTATAGAATATAAAGCAGAGGAGAGTACTACAAGGATGTGGTTAAGAAACAGTTGCTGGAGCAAACCTTCAGCAGGAAGAAATACAAGTGATTTAGGTCCGAGTATGAATTGCACTTCTGTAACATCACACCAGAATAACAGAATAATCTAATAATTAGAATAATCACTCATTTGTTAGCTGTATTTGGTTTGAATCTACATTCTTGTACATAAAAAAAAAAAAAAAAAAAAAAAAAAAAATGTGAGTCCTAAGGAGACATCAGTTTGTTCAGGCATAAACACTCAGCTGTGAAGGAATGATGTCCTTCTAGAACTCCAAGTTTCCAAGGCAAATGGGTGAAATTTTATTTTAATGCTGACCAACTGATGTCTTTGTTCCAAATGTAAAAGAAAGATATGTAGTCTCTGAATATTTGTCATTTGATATCTCTATCATAAAAATTTCTGATAGCCTCAGCAACTAATGGATACATCCTAACCATATTTGTGGGGTGTTGTTCTCCCTCTGTAAATATGGTGACAACAGAGATTCAAAAATTTAGATTAAAAAAAAAAAAAAAATCAGTCAGGGTTAATATAAAGTTTTCCAAAGTCTATTTTCAAATGGACATCTAAACTTCTAGGTTTCATTGTTATTTGTGGTGCAGTTTTTCTGTCAGTCAGCTAGTAATGTGAATTTAAGCTACAACTACTCAATACTCCACAGAGTACCATTCTGAGAGACAGCTTGTTCCCCTTTGAAAGTTCAACTTTATTATCTGAATGACTTCCGAAAATGGATTTCTGAGCATAGGTTGCCCAGGTGCCTATGAAATGTCTTCATGGGTGACTTGACTAAAGGCATATGGGAAACCTGTGTCCAAGGAGAGAACTGAAGTCACTTGTTCCAAATTTGTGGCTATTGACACAAACAACACAATTTCTCTCATGGACCAGTTATTCACAGAATCATAGAATTGTCTAGGTTGGAAAAGACCTTGAAGATCATCCAGTTCAACCATTAACCCAACACTGACAGTTCCTAACTCCACCAGACCCCTCAGTGCTGTGTCAACCCGACTCTTAAACCCTCCAGTGATGGGGACTCCACCACCTCCCTGGGCAGCCCAGTCCAACGCCCAACAACCCCTTCTGGAAAGAAATGCTTCCTAATATCTAGTCTAACCCTGCCCTGGTGCAATTTGAGACCATTCCCTCGTCCTATCGCTTATTACTTGGTTCAAGAGACTCATCCCCCCTCTCTGCACCCTCCTTTCAGGCAGCTGTAGAGGGTGATGAGGTCTCCCCTCAGCCTCCTCTTCTCCAGACTAAACCCCCCCAGTTCCCTCAGCCGCTCCCCAGCAGACCTGTGCTCCAGACCCTGCCCCAGCTCCGTTGCCCTTCTCTGGACACGCTCGAGTCACTCAATGTCCTTTTTGGGGTGAGGGGCCCAAAACTGAACCCAGTCATCGAGGGGCGGCCTCACCAGTGCCGAGTACAGGGGTCAGATCCCTTCCCTGTCCCTGCTGGCCACGCCAGTGCTGACACAAGCCAGGATGCCATTGGCCTTCTTGGCCCCCTGGGCACACTGCTGGCTCCTGTTCAGCCGGCTGTCAATCACCCCCCCAGGTCCCTCTCTGACTGGCAGCTCTCCAGACACTCCTCCCCAAGCCTGTAGCCCTGCTGGGGGTTGTTGTGGCCCAAGGGCAGCCCCCGGCATTTGCCCTCAGTGAAACTCCCCCAGCTGGGCTCAGCCCATGGCTCCAGCCTGTCCAGGTCTCTCTGCAGCCTCCCCACCCTCGAGCAGATCAACACTCCCACCCAACTGGGTGTCACCTGCAAACTGACCGAGGGTGCACTCGATGCCCTCGTCTGGATCATCAGTAAAGATGTTAAACAGGAGTGGCCCCAGCACCCAGCCCTGGGGGACACCACTCGTGACCGGCCGCCAGCGGGATTTAATTCCGTTCCATTATTATCATTACTTAATAAGACCTGTTGTTACTGAATTGTCATATTTGAAAACACAAAGTCCATTACATATGTAAAAATAAAAGGATTTGGAGAGAATGTGTTTCCCTGCATGGTATTCTCTTCTGCAGATGGCAGTCTACTGATCATCCAGAAATTCTTTTATTAACAATTTCTCTCTATGTCCCAGGTCAGAAAAATATTTGACCATATCAAATCAAATAAAATAAATTGGAATTATAAATGCTTCTTAATAGCAGTATAACTCATTAGAAATTATTTCTTTTGAAGTATTATACAGATGGGGGGTGTATCATATGAGTGTCGTATAACACAAATTGGTAAATTAGTATAGAGAAGAATGAGGAAAAAATTATAGGTATTTTTTAGAGAGATGTTTCTTAAAACTATTAGAAGACACAAAGATGTTTATGACTTCTCAACATCTGAATAACTATTGTCAAAGTCAGATCAAAAAAAAAAAAAACAAAAAGGGGGGGGAGGGAAATTATGACTCAATTAGTACAAAAGGTCCCGTGAAAAAAGATGAAATTATTAGTTATAAGAGATAAAGGGAGGAATTGGGGAAAGCAGAAAACTACCCCTCCTTGTGTATGTATAGAAAACTTCGTGTAAATTCACTTTTATAACCGCAGTGCAAACATTCAGCTACCTACCAGCTTGACAGAGCACTTACAAGATTTACAGCTCCTTTCCTCATCTGTCTTTTCCTCATTTGCCCTTTACACACTACTGTCAAAAAACACCGAATGTTTTCACACGATGATTTCCATGTCTGGTTTACGATGTCTCTAAGAATGTATTTGGGATAAGCAAATGACCTCAACAATTCTAGATGTGAAACATATTTTAGATATTGAAAATATTGATGTGTGTATCAGTTCTTTTTGTTGTGTTGCAAATCCACTTGATAACAATAAGCGTGCTAACATCTTGGTCAGATGAGATGCCATTTCCCATAATTAAATAAGAAAATAAAAAAAAAAAAAATCCCTGCCCTCTGCCATCAATCCCAGAACCTGACAGACTGTAAATGAGCCCTTTGGTTTTCTGAGCACATCTGTTGCCTTTGTCATGTTAAAACTCATTCCAATTCACTTGCATGTTTTTAAATTAACTAAAACGATAGTCATAAGGATAGTCATGAGGGCAACAATTTAGCAGAACTCAACAATCAGATATTATCAGCATGGTGTAATTGTCATGTTCATCAGGGCTTTATCTCTTTCATAACCTGAACATGCTGATCTAGAACAAAATGTAGTAATTTAATTAATACAAATATAACATACCTTGGCTCCTCAACCCATTTTCTACTAACAGACCCAAGAACTGGCACCAAAATTAGCTTGAAGATATTCTAGGTGCAATTAAATTACTTGGCTTTTTGGTTTTGTTTTGTTTTGTTGGGGTTTTTTTCAGTTATTAGCAAATATCTATCACAGTGAATCTAAGTAGTCCAATGTGATTGATTTGCTTCATTTTTTATAATAACTATTTTCCTCTGTGTTAATATAATCATTTTATGAACATTTTAGAAAAAGTTTGTCTGAAAAATAAACAAAAATATATCTAAGCATATTTATGTGCATAAACTTGCTTACATATTTATAAACTTGTTGCTTTTTAGTTCGGCTTTGTAAATATGCTCAACTTCTACTGAAGTCATCAGTAAAATCCATATATTTGAAGGCCTAAATTGAATCCAACGTGAAAAGCAGTTCAGTGCAATGAACTAAGTAATCCTTTTTATAAACAAACACAGTTGCTGCAGTAAGTAGCCGATTTCAAAGAAAAAGATGGTATAAATTTCATCTGGCTTATGCACATAGGCTAGGAAAGTGTCCAATGGTTGTAGAGCAGTGAATTTTGTCAGTCTAAAATGATTTAGTTAAAAGCATTAGTGAGCTGTTAGCTATTGATATTTCATTCTTTTCTGTACAATGTTACAATTGTGTCCTACAGAAAAATTTTAACATTATTTCCAAAACTATCTTATTAAGGTATTTTGTTTGTTTGTTTGTTTGTTTGTTTGTTTGTTTGTTTTTTTGTGGTTCACAACTGACATTTCCTTGCATCTGGAATCTTTGTGCTATATTTGCTTTTTCTAGACGCAGCCATGTAGATGGAGAGTACTAGACGTTTTGCAGCACATTATTTAGAAACACACTTTACAGAATCAGTGAGAGACATTTTTACAAAGATAGTGTTGGAAGCCACATGGACAATGACCACTTGGACCAAAAATTGGTGAGGCAGGAATTGATGAAAAGCTGACCCAGACACAAAGATGGTATTGCATGTTCTGAGCCTAAACTAGTATTAATCTAATCCCCTGAGAATTTAGGGAGTTCTAAAGAGTGCAACAAATAGAAGGGATAACAAAATGAGAATCAACTGTCTGTCATGTCTGTGATTGAACAGTATTAATTAATTATGGATTTATACAGAATGAATGATGAGGCAGGGGAGCAGAGGAAGAAAACAATGGGAAATAAAGCCCTCACCTGATACCATCAAGGATATGCACGTTGATCCAAAAAACCCCACCAGATCTTGGACTCTGCTTCAGTGACCCATAAGATCCTTTTAAATCTCACTAAATCATACTTTTGTTTATTTGCCCACCCTGTGCGCTGCCTAAGTTCATTTTTCCTATGTGGTGGCTATACTAGAAGTACATCAATACAAACATCTGACAAAGTGATTCATCCAGATGAATATTCTGCCTTGGAAATGTGAAATATACAAGTCACTACGCATCCCACAGTAAGTATTATGATATTTTATTCCTCGTAGGTAAATTAGAACCACTTGCAAAGACTATTATGCATCAAACATATGTTTGCTGCAGTTATTTAGTTTTAATTGTATAAACCTCCTAAAAATTTGTACATTTAAATTAATAATTATTTTTCTATTTATGCAATGTTAATGTCTCTAATTCTTTTGCATCTGTACACCCAAGCTCACCATACCCACTGAATTTCCTGTTCTGCCTTTTTCTCTCTAGATATTCTCTTCTGACATCCCAGAACGCAAATATAGAATAATTGCTGCTAAAGTCTTCAGCAACTCTTGTAACTGTGGATTGTTTCTAAACCCTCTTTAATCCTGTGTTTTATCAACTTCTGTGTTCTTACCTCCACCTGTCAAGGGCCATAGATTCATATCCTCCCCTCACCCATGTCCTTCCATATATACACTTTTTATTTTCTATACTCACCTTATCTCACTAATATTTCCTTGTCTGTTAGACACAAAAAAATCGCCTTTCATATTATGAATAAACCTCTAATACTTTTCAGAATCCAACATCCAAAATAAAAAATACAACATGCAATTCATCTTACGAACAACTGGTAACCTATTGAATAATAGCTCTAGTGCATTCATTGTAGAGTATTTTGAAGAAAACTGTTACTTAGAAAAAGGGTAATTAGTAATAGGATGATAAGGAAGGTGAAATTTTGTCAGGACAATATAATCAAGATAGTCAAAGCTACGGATAAAAATTTAAAATTAAGAAACCCTAGATCATAAAAAGCCAAATTAAGTTTTAGCATGCACAGTTTTTAACATGTATAAAAGTCAGAGATATCACACAAACACATGCACAGTATAAATCTCAAACACAAATAGGTCTCAACAAATTCATGGCATTTCCAAAGTAATTTTCAAAATATCTTTAGTTTTCAAACCATCTGAGGAAAAACAAACAAACAAAAAAGTAATATCTAGGGGAGAGCAAGAATCTTGATTACAGGTTATCAGTTTTGAAAGTAAACAGAAATTAAGGTGCCAGCCTCCTTAGAAACAACAGTATATTGCAGTAGCAGCAGGATAATAGGGGATGATTTAGCTTATGTAATAATTGACTGAAGTGGAACATTACAGAATCACAGAATTGTCTAGGATGGAAAAGACCTTGAAGATTATCCAGTCCAACCATTAACCCAGCACTGACAGTTCCCAACTACACCAGACCCCTCAGCACTATGTCAACTCGAATTCTTAACATTACCATAAGGTAAATTAGTAATGACTTATTTACTACAAGAAAAGTGTGTAGTTAGCAAGTAAAAATTATTTCTCAACTTTATCTTTCTTGCCTCATTCTTAAATCTCTTACATCAGGAAATTTTTTTTCATGTTCTTCTGCAACTAAAGGCTGAGTCCTACACCACTCAAACATGCTGAATAATACATCAGTCCTTGGTCATCCAGGGTAAGTAGAACTATTTTTGGAGTAAAATACTATTTACTGTGAGTATTTGGCTGCTTGCAATATACATAACTAAGGAGTTTGGTTTAATCTGAAATATAAATGAAAGCTTTTGTTATAAGGTGAAGCATAAATTTCCACTGCACCCTAGAGAAATTAATATAGTCATATTAGTATTAATATAGTCCTGTTAATATTGTCCTAAAAGTTAAAAGTACCCTATGGGATATGGCTATTTCAGGCTTCACTAGAGTGCTCAAAAACTGCCTTTATTTTTTCTTGTTCTGGGGAAATGTTAAGCATAGTTAAAATACTGATAAAGTTAAGTGGTTCTCAAACATGCATTTATTTTAATATCACAGATGTCACTCATACCTATGGTGTAATATTGATATCCTAAGTATGATTCTGTAAAGACTGATTTTATATGTATGTAAACCTACAGTGAAATTCAGACACTTATATTGCAATAAACTGAAACCTAAGTTTAAATTGAAATGAGGGTGAAAAGCGATTTTGGACACAATCAGAAAAGTTAAAAAAAAAAAAAAACCCGAACAACTTCATTTCTTGACATAAGATAGTTGCAGACGGAACCTGCCATGGAAATGTAGATGTACATAGAGTCCCCTCCTGCACTGAAAGCCCTGCTGCTGTTGACCCAATTAATTCATTTTCATCTCCTTTTTTCCAACAGCTAGCACTGCATATCAAAAAGATTGGCTGCCGGTTAGTTCATACGGTGGCAACACAGAAATATTTAGAAAATCTTTTGTGTAAATTGGTTTCTGTAATCATTCTATTTTTTTCAGCTACTGTAATATTTATAGGTTGATCCACCGAACCACAGTGAAATGACTGCATTGTATTAGGGAGGTATATGAAGCACCACTAAAATCTGTGCCATGATTTAAGGATTTAAAATGAACTGGCACATTTCCTTTGTGTAAAATATGAAATAAACTAAGCCATCAGTGCAAATGTTATCTTTAAATTCTTTATGCATAAAACATTTGTGCAGAAGTAATGAAGAATACATAGAATATTTGTGATTTTTAGAATAAAATTTTACATTGTGTTGTCACTACAGCTTAAATAACACATTATGGTCCACTGTAATTGCCATTACATATCTTTGTGAACCTATGTGTGTCACTTGAATCAGCAATGCAAAATTTTTTTATATTCTCCTAGGTTTTTTTTTTTTTTAAATGCAAACATGTTTTTAACAATAATGTTTACCTCAGAAAAATAGAAAATTTATTCCATATCAGAAATGCTGGAGGATCCAAGTTCTACATAAAGAAATTTGTTATCATTAAAGGGAATTTTTTTTTTTTCTGGTTTTAACTGAAAGCATGATGATGGTCACTTGTAATAGGTTCCAAACCAAATAATGAGATTTCCAGACAGAGGAATCTAACAGAGAATTTACGCAATATATAAGAACTGTACTTCCATTGAATCAAAAAGGTGCAGTGGGGTTTTTTCCTGTTCAATTCATGCTTTAAAATGGGTACCAACTGTTTTTTTCTGACCAGCAGTTTTAAAATTTTGGAATGTAATTGAACAAGAAACTAGATCACTCTGTCTATAGAGATGTTGTGTCAAAGGTTTTGTAGTTTATACTGTTAATGGGGAGTTTTAAGTCTAAAAGACTTGCTAAATTCTCCATAAATTCTATGAAACCTTTGTCCTTGTTGCACCTATGTGTTTTAACACATTCCAATTCATAATCTCTTTGGAAAGACACTCAGGATCCAACTAGATATGCAATCTCTGTTTTTCTAGTAAACTTCTTCAGGAGACATTTCAGTGACGCAAACCAATGAAAAAGGATTAGGAAAAAGATAATGAACAAAAACTTTTTAACTACCTAGAATGCCTCCAACAACATCTACATCTACAGATCTTAAAGCAGCAAAATCCTTAGTACTTTTTTCCTCTGTAACCCTATCAAGCTTGTGCATCTCAGTTGCACACTGAGATGATCTTAGTCCGCAAGGCCATTTAGCTGTTACTCACAACTTTTGGGGCCAGCAGAGAGCATTAAGAATATCTTGTCCAATCTGTTACTTAAGCTATATCATACACATCTGAAACATTTTGTTTGAACTGCAGCACATCTTCTGGTAATGTTCAGTCTTGGCTTTGAAAAGTGCAGCTCAGTAAAATCTATGACAATCCTTGGCAGGTAATTCTCCTAACATTCAGAATCAGCAGTATGACTCTTTCTAATGCCAGCCTAGTCTAATTTTCTGCCTGTGCTTCTGGCCTACATATGCTCTGTCCAAGACCAGTCAAAAAAAAAACAAAACAAAAAACCCCAAATTAGTTTACTAAAATTTTCATTTAAGAGAAAAATTGCACATAAATTTTATATGTTTTATCTTGATTTTATTATCGAGTTTTTACACTGCTACAATATCAATATTTACAAAATTTTCCTGCATACCTAGATACATTGAAAATAAGGGTGCAATTCTGTAAATTGGCAACTCAAAGATCGTAAAAATGTGGGTATAATGATAACAGTCTGAACTGTAAAGAAGGTGGTTAGAAATTTTAAAATGTTATTGAAGCAATGAATTCCTCAGGATATTTCCAGTACTAAACAATAAAATAATGGGTCACCCTATACTAAAACCACAGCTTTTACTACATACTTACCAGCCAAACTCATCTCTTCTAATATGAGAATGTAGTGTTTAAAAAAACAAGGAAAGACCTGACATCTAATTTATGCTTTTAAAAATATGAAAGCTGATCTAGTGAGAGTCACACACTAGAAGGGGAATCTCCTTTGTCTAATACATAGCACTAACAGTTAACTATCTCTTTTATACTGATATTCAAAGCTGGAAAGCTAGATAACCTTGCCATGTCGTCCTCCTGTTAACTGTATGTTGACACCATGTCTGTTTGCAGTCTCTCTTAGAAGTGGAGATGGTCTTGAAAGACATGAAGGAAAGTCCCTGAGAGCTAAGGAATGTTTTAGCAAAAAGAATTTTATCTCCATTAAGACATTAATAAATTTTTAACAGCCCTGGTTTCAAGAAACTGCTATTCTCACATTCTTAATATATTAATGTTATATATGGATATAAATATAGCTCTCTGCAGGAATAATTAGAAAAGAGGAATTATAATTCAAATATTTTTTCTCACAGTACATTAAAGTTGAAAAAAACCAAATCAAAACAACAGCAACAAACACCTTAGAAAGAAAACTGAGGTGATGCCACAGAAGGGTGAGAGAGTGAGGTGCTGTGTCAGTCTATTCATGACATCTGTGCTCTTGCTTGTGCACCTGGGTATGGGGACATCAGGGTCGTGATGAAGTGCCATCAGGTAGAGATCAAGTCATTCACGCCTTTCCCGGAGCCCTGTCAGCACATCAGCAGCTGCCACCATGGTCTGACAAGCCTGGTGCAAACAGCAGAGCACTCTTTCCCTTTTTTACATAAGAGGCTGGTTAAAGTTGAAAACAGATTTTAAATTACAGCTCATCACTGCTTGAACCTAAGCTGCAGACTAATTAAGAGTTCACAGTTAAGTTCTCAGTTGGTCATGAATGAGACAAGGAGAGAGACTTCAGCCTGGTGACTAGGACTTGTAAGAACTTCACTCTGAGACGAAGAGTCTGGCTTTGGCTTTCCCTTTGAACTGCTGGGTATGTCTGGGTGTTCAGGGCCTGATAAAGGATCCACTAAATCTGGCAAATGTCTGGAAAATAAAATCTACCTCCTGCTGTCCTTGAGATTACAGAAGAAAGTGAGCAGGCACCTTGGGGCTTCCTGGTAATTGCTGCTTGCAAAATTCTCGGCATCCCCTTGCTCTCTAAGAAAAAACACAATTCTTTTGTTTATTACGAATTTATTGCCAGCATGCTAACACAAATAATGTTAATTATATATATACATTATGATATATATTATATATTATACAGATAATTATGTAATTTGAAAATAATTGACATGTATATGATAAGGTGACTGTGGAAACACACCAACAAAACTGTTTACAGACGCGTATATAAAATGTATATAAAGAACTGAACTTTGAGTGTATATGTAACATACACATCTCCATCAAAAATACTTCTCTGACCTGTTAATTAAATTGGGAAAGATGGCAGGCTCCCTCCCTACACATAAAAAATTATGCACCATAAACCAGAGAGTGAAATCTTTGCTTGTTACACCGATTTTTTTTTTTTTTTGTGAACATAAACATTAAAATTTTCAAAGTCAGTTTGCAGTATCTGTTTTTATTTGCTTGTATTTGACTGTAAATTTCACACAGTGTGACAATTTTATTATAAAGCTGTGATACAAAACTAATGGAAAAATAGGCATTTGAATAAATGAAAGATTAGAATGATTTTAGAAGCATCTTTTTAAAACAGGTCTTGAACTATCGCCACAAGCTGTGTGTAATATCTTCTGACTTTGAAGTGAATTTTATTGTTGAAATAATTTATAATTTCCGGAGTATATTAACACGGTGGTTTATATAATTCGTGTGGAACAATTGCTGCTCAACAAATCCAACTTGGAAGGAGATGTAATTTTACTTTTGTTGGATAAGTTTGTGTCATTTTCCCCGATTATTTGTCATCCTCAGCATGATCACTTTTAAGATGCTATAAAACAGGAAGCTTGAATTCTAAAATACAATTTAATAAAGTTTTCACATTAAGTTAATTATTTTACATACCCATTTGTTTAGTATAATGAAGAAATCTGTCAGGCTTCTCTGCTGGAATCTGTATGTAAGCAATTTACAAGAAAACCCAGATTGTTCTAGTTTTAGAGTCATAGGACTGATGAACATATATATACTGACTTATGACATATACAAATACCTAAATATGGATAAACAGTAATAGAATCATTGAACTGATCATATTCCCAGCAACCTTCTTGGGTCTAATAATTAACAGTTCAGTTTCCTCTTCAATTCGTCATGTCAAAAAAAGTGTAGAAATAGAGTAGTTTTATAATTCAAACAAAACCTAGACCAATACCATATGTTAGAACATTAACTCACAAATCATTAGATTTATATCTGAGTTTTTATCTACAAGTCTGATCTGATCCAAATCAAATAATTCTTTCAACTTCTCACTGCAGAGGAGAGCATTATGCTGCACATGACTTCATAATTTAGAGAGGATGGTCTTCATTTTCTTTCTCTTCCATGGATTCTCCACCCTATCGTAGGAAATTGCCAAACACCCTAAACCTAAAACAATAATTATGTTTATTCTACCAAAAGCTTTAAGAAGATTAATTAATTTCTGAAAGGAAAAGGATATGGTGGAAAAAAGCTTCTTTAATTAAATTTGAATTTGTTTTCTGAAATGAATGACATAAATTTTACCATAAGGTAACATAAAGTTTTTATAATGGTCTAGGAGTAACTAATATAAAAATCAGTCCCTTTAGTGAAAGTTACTTGAGCAGTGCAGAACAACTCTAAGACTGCAGCTCTCTATGCACGTTTTTTTTTTCCTTTCACATTTACCTATTTTATGACTCTCCTTAGAAGGTGCGTGTCTTAATATCGTTAAGAAGATTAAACAGGAGATCTGGTTTCTTAGATTAGCATTTCAGGGCTCTAATTGAACATCTTTCCTTCTACTTAAGGAGGAGGGGGAGATCACCTTACTTTCCTGAAGTCTTTCTATTAGTGGTATGCTCTTCAGGTCAAAATACTAAGGACATGAAACCGCTATTAGCTCTTAACTATTAGAAGAAAGCAAGCAATAGGCTGCAGTCTTCATTAATCACATCTAATGCAACAGTTAAGAAAAGAGGATTAGCAAAAGGCTACATCTTATTTATCAATTCAGGATTTCAGCGTTCAGAGAAATGATGTCCAGAAAAGGTCTGCTGACAGTGAACACACATTTGCTAGTTAACGAAAGGGCAAAAGGACAAGGGACAGTAATTGTCCTACAATGCATAGGAGAATTGTTTTCCTACCATGACAGACTCAGACATGGAGCAATCATTAAGAGTAACATGACTAAGGGGTTTGACTACTGTTTTGAGCTTAATGAGATCAGGTTTTTTTTGGGGGGGTGTGTGCTTTAACCCGCGGCTAGGAATCTCAGGAAGTCTAGGAAATAACACACCCAACCCTCAGAGGAGTTTGTTGTATTTTTTGCACATAACACTTGAGTTCTTTAAAATTTTGTAGCCTAGAGCTGCAGGTGATAAAATTAATGTTTTATAATTTTATTAAAAGTAACAGGAAAAGTATAAGACAGTATCTTGTTTGTTAATGAGACAAAGTCACATAGCTGTGGGCTTGCAGAAGCTATTTGCACATGCCTTATCACAAGCCTCCGCTATCTATTCCACCCACACAAAGATCTAGGCTTTTTCATTGCTCTGTTCTAACACTAAAATGTACTCTCTTGGGACATTTAATTCATCCTGTCACGTGTAGTGTTCTGACTGCCATCGTGTTCCAGGAGGAAGTGTTTATTTAGCAATATTTTTTCAGCATAAAGGGAGAGAGTCTAACCTAAAATGCCACAAATATATCATTGCGTATCTTTAAAAGTCCACTCCTGCAAATGCATCTATATGTGCAGTAGCAACTGTTGAGCGGTGACTTGGATTTTATATTATAGTATCTTTTTCTTTAGACTCTCTATGGTTCAAAGTACTCAGAAATCATATTCAACCAAGATGCTGAATGATAAGAGTTTTTGAAAAAGGCTTTTTTTTTTTTTTTTTTTTTTTTTTTTTTTTTTTTTTTTCCAGTGCACATCTACATTATTTAATATATTTAACAAACCCCCAATTATACAGCTAGAATTAGTGGCATTCTGTGATCACTGAACTGCCTTAAACCTTTAAAGTTAAAAATATTTTTTCCCTTAAATTCAAAATTCTAATATTTAAAACTACCCATACAATCTGAAGAATGGAAGAACTGAAGAAAAGAAAAAAAAAAAAAAAAAGGTTTTTGTTTTCTGCTCAGATTCTTAAGATCTATTATTTCATCTGAGGGTTCCCCTTCATTTCATGCACCGGAAAATGAACAACTGTTCTCCTTCATAGTGGAAAGAGGAATTATTTTATTTTTTAAACTCTCTGAACTAGTTCTGTACCATCCCAGACAATTAACTATCCTTAACGATCTTCATAATGGTCCAGTAAACGTTCCATCAAATATAATTTGGGCACAGACGAATAATCAGGGAGTTGCTGAACTACATCTTTAATAAATGATGTCCCTGCAAAGTTACTCAAGTGTTACTGTCAACTAAGTTTCACATCTCTCATCATCCTTATAATCAGCTCACTGTTGAAGATCATATATAACACAAGTTTGCCATTTGCAAAGCTTCACTTGAAAGACTGATGCCCTCAGTGGCATAAATTGTGACCACGATTCTCAAGCAGTGAGACTCATAAGAAATATGTGCTGACATCACATTTCTACATTTTACTATGGAACTGACATTTATGCCATTTATTGCCAAGTGAGAGATGAAGCAAAAATAAAGGACTAATGAAAGATGTCATTAAACTTCCAGGAAAGTTTAAGCCCTGAATTTAAATGGAACCATATAGGAGATAGGTGGTAAATGTAGCACTAATCCACCCCAAAACCCCGGGGATGAGAGGGCAGTGGTCCTCTAGAGAAGGACCCTTGAGATCCTGCATCAAGAACATAAACACAGGAAGAGAATACAGAAAGATGATGGACTCTGAATGCCCTATGTCAGCCTGTGATTGAGGAACATGGAGCAGGCTCTCTGGGCTCCCTGACTCCAGTCAAATTCCACAGATTAAGAAATTATTGTTGGGTTTGGTTTGTGGGGTTTTTTGGGTTTTTTTCATGAATGGAGGAAAGGGATCTGATTGGATGAGCATGAGGCATCCAAAGAAACTGACAATGTGAATAAGTATTTTGGCCTTCAGCAAGGAAGCTTGATTTCTATAACAGAATTAAATAACAACAAATTAAAACAATACTGGGTATAGACTTTGGAATTTGAACTCACAGATGGTTAATCCCCAGATTTTTGTCTAAAGACCAAGCTCTGCTTTTCTGGAAATGGCATATCAGTGAGAAAAGCAGTAAAAGGGGAACATAAATTCTTTCTCTGTCTCTCTTTCCCCCTTGCTCCTTCTTCCCCACCCACCCTGGATTGACATCTGAGACTTAAATTACAAAGAAATGGTCTCCCTTAAACTGAAGAATGTCTTATTTATTGCATCCTCGGAACACTTTCCATAATGCCTGTATCTCACATCTGAGCAGAGACATCTCCTGTATTACAGGATATATGTTGTCTGACTTTCTCTCCCCCAGTTACTCTCAGAAATATAGCCTCCCAAACATTATGGAGAAAAAAGATGACATGGACGTACTTGGTTCATCCAGACATGGCCTTTATATCTTTTTATTATCCCAATCTATCAAAGCACTGACAGAATCTCTTATGTAGTCTCCTTGTGATATTTGTGAGAGTGGCTGTTCATTCAGACTGTAATAATAGATTTGGCAATTTCACACTCACCAGTTAATACAAACGTGGCTGCTAGGAACAGAATTTCCATTGTGAGAGAACAGTAATATGCTTTCTTTTGTGTGTGCATGTCTAAAAATCTTGTTTAAATAGTGCTTTTTTCTGTGTGCCAAGCAGTTATACTTTCAAAGATAGTTGCCTGCTCAGTATTTTCTTCACTGTAAACTTTTGGCTTCTATTAACTGAATGAAAGCTCTGAAAGCTTCACAGCCTCTGCTACAATTGTGAAGTGCTCTTCTGGCCTGATAACAGCAATGTTAACAAAATGTATGTTTGACACATATGACAGTTTTTGCTGAAGGCTTATTTTTTTTTTAAGGCTTATAATCATTCAGTAGAAATTGGAAATTTCTTGTTAAATGGTAGAAAGCTCTTCTTTTTCTTTTTTTCTTTTTTTTTTTTTTTTAAAAAAAAAAAAAAATTTTTTTTTTTTTTTTTTAAAAAAAAAAAAAAAAAAAAAAAGTGTTTTAACCAAAAGTGAGAAGGCTTTATAACATGATTAAGAATATCTTTAACACTCTTCCATAGCATTTTCATTTGGAAGTTGATGAGATATGGACTGAAAGAACAAACTGTTAGGTGGAATGAAAACTGGCTGGACCTCCCCTCCAGACTGCCTTGAACCCACCAGTAGGCCCCTAAGAGCAAATTAACTCAGGAGCTGCTGCTGAGGCCAGTGTGGTTTAATACTTTAATCATCAACCTAGACAATGAGGGAGAAATCTCTCTCAACAAATTTTCAGCTGATAATAAATTTGTGAGAAATGTTTAATATGCCAAATGGTAGAAATTTAGAGCAGAGAAACTTTGAAAACTCTACTGCTAATCTTACAGTAATCCTATGGATTTCAACAAACAGAATTGCAAATCTTTGCATCTGGAGCAGTATAATCTCATGGTGGTGACTAGCAGGGGACGGGTAGATATAGGACAGGAATTAATTGATTGGGTAGCAGCTTTGATGGAAAGGACCAGGAGGCTGAGTGGGTTTCAGGCTGAAAATGAGTGAAAAGCATGTTCTCACATTGAATAAAGAATCATGCATAGCCATCAGGTCAGGAGAATTTATTCTCTACCTCTGATCAGCACTAATGAGGCCATAACTGGAGCACTCCTGTTTTTTTTAGAGCAATGTTGGATTCACCCAGTAGTGGGTTAGCAAGGCAAGAGAATACGACCTATGAGGAGAAGTTAAAGGAACTGTTTAAGTGATTCTTTATTCTGGGAAAGTGCAAACTGGGAGTAAATGGATCTAACAGAAACCTACAATTAGGTATGGGAAAGTTATAAGGATGATGAAGATACAGTTTCCTGGGTAATATCAGATGATAAAACAGGGGGTTGGTAGCCACAAATTGTAGTCTAAGAGGTTCAAAAAGGACAACAGAAAAAATGTCCTGTATGAGGGTAGTGTACTAATAGAAGACCTTAACGGGAAAGGTTGTGAAACGTCCATCCTTGGAGCTTTTCCAGGTTTAGATAGACAACCACTGATGGAATCTTAGCAATAGTCCATGGTTTGAATAGGAGGCTTAAGTAACTGTCCTCTGGAGTTCCATCCTCACCAATATCTCCATTCCTGTTTGTTTGGGTTTTTTTGGTTTGTTTTTTTTTTTTTCCCCACAGAGCAGTTCGCTACTGTCTGAATCATGTGTCTGTCATCTCCAACACCTTGTAAACTAAATGTGCACTCTGCGAGGATTTTGCTGAACATTCAAGACGCATTGTACAGTACAAGAGTATGATCTGTCTTTGCTATTTCTTCATAGTACCTATCTTTATTTCAGCTTTACCACTGATTTGACTCTATGGAACTGAGATTTTCAGAGTTCTCTCGTTTTACATTTATCTGCATTTTTATTTCATCTGTCATTTTAATTCTCAGTTATTCAGCACTAAAGACCTTCTGAAACTCTTTGAGATTGCCTTTTTCCTTTTTACTAAACCAAATAACTTGCTTATTTGTAAAAGGCTTGAGTACTGAGAAGACTACTATAATACTAGATGGCTTGACTACTGAGGTGTAGAACAGCATAACCGCTGTTTAGTATCAATGAGTCTCCAGGGTTTAACTATCTACTTCAAAATTTAAATCTATTTACCTTTTTTTTTTTTTTTTTTTTTTTTTTTTTTTTTTTAAGCAGTTATTGTTTATCTATATGAAAATCTTCCCCTTTTATCCCATGATGGAAGAGGTTTTTCAAGATGTTTTGATAAATTCTGTAGCTGAGTGAACTTTTGAAAAATCTAAGTAGAGTTAGATTAGCTGGATATTCTCCTCGTTCAGACACTCACTGATTACTTCAAAGAACTCCATTAGGTTTGTGAGACACATCAGTGCAGAAAATACTTTTTTTCCCCCCAGAATATTATCCCTAAAATCACTAGCTTGCACACAGATGTTACACGCTGTAGTGTGGGTCAACAACTTTATTTATTTTAGAACACCTAGATAAATACGATAGGGCACTGACAAGTTGTGAATGTTTATGTTGTCTATTCTTCCTGTAACTTACCCTGACACCAGAATCTTATTGAAAGCACACCTGCATTTGAGACAGCCTATCACCCTGTGACGGAAAATTTCATCATGGGATCCTCTCCAAAATTTTCTAGAGTTTCAATGTAAATACAAGATGTTCATCACAGTTTGGGGTTTGTTGGTTTTGGTTTTGGTTCATCTTAGAGAATCTTCTCTGAATAGGTCTTTGTCATGAAATCATTCAATATTAGATGAACAAGCTCAAACTTTTCTTTTGGAACTCTCGCAGGTTTTTATTTATTGACAAAAGTTTTAGTTTTGCACTAAACCAATAAACTAGATGTAGAATAGTTTTATGTGTAATTAATGTTAATCTCAGTTAAATCATCGAGCTTCGGTGGATCTAATTGAGATTTACTCCTTTAATTCATGCTTTGAGTCTAGATAGTGAAATAATTTAAGTTAATTTAGGATTTATAAATCCACTGTAAGTCCCATTTGATGCAATTCAAATTGTAATTCTTATTGCTTTTCCTACAGAGTGGAATTTCCTCTTTTGGTTTAAATTTAGTCTTTTTTTCAAGAATGCTATTAAATACAGATTTAGGAAAAAGATTACAAAATACTATTTTTCATTAAGAAAATGCAGAAGTTTTATTACTTTCTTATTTCTGTTAACATGGAAGGGAGTTTAATGGAGAGATATTATTATTTTAAGTGCAAGGCAAAACTAATGGTGATCTTGCATAAACATGAAATAATGACTTGTATTTGGTGTCATCAAAGTGGTATTGACACAAAAGAAACCTGGAAAATATACATTAAAACCAATCACTGATTAAAAAAAAAAAAAAATCTGTACAAAAAAATATGGATACAACTAAGTTTGAAGATTTTAACAAAAGCAGTATTTCCAAGAAAATTGTGTTTGGAGAATAAAAAAAGAAAAAAGCAATGCCACCAGATTCACAAAGCTGTCTAATGTGACAATGCTGAAGAAAAGTGTGAAATTTCATGCAAATTAAAGGCTTACATTGATCTAGAGGGGGACTGGTAAATCTAATTTTTTTTCCACTCAAAAGTGAAGGTGTAAAAAATGAAATCATTAAAAGACACATGAACTTACAAAAAAAAACAAAAAAAAAACAAAAAAAAACAAAAAACCCAAACCCAAACCAAAAACAAAACCAAACCCCACATTTAAGAAGTCTAACATAACTATGTCTAAAATAAAGATCTTAAAGAATATACAGGAAAACTTTCACACTCAAACTAAATAATTTGGCTTGTCAGACAGGAGGAAAGCTATATGAAGCTCTGTCAGGAAAAGTATATAAAACTAAATAGCATTTAAAAGTTTTAACATTTTCTATCTGTAAAAAAACCAACCCAAACCAAACCAAAACAAAACCCCAACAGATTAATCCAGATATATTTTAAATGAGCTCATGGAAAGTGAGTGAAAATTAATTTGCTTAATATTCTTATGGTGTCCAGAAATGGTGTCAGGCCTCATGGATCATACACATCTTGAGTTCAGATCCCTGTTTGGCAAGTAACCAGCTTGACTGTGGACTAATACATTTTCAGAGCAGGCCTCAATCTATTTCTGACCTTTTAAAGAAGATCGTTACATGAGATTGATGAAGCTGAGAATGATTATCTTCTGTAACCATCATCATGCCATACAACATCTGATTATTTTCTTGCTTTATGAATTTTATACATCCTCTGACACCTCCAATTTACCAATTACTGCCCTTCACGTAAATCATCTGAATGTAAAATGGTGAAATATTAAAGGTAAAGCAGCATATGCATATCATTGTTCTCACACACAAGCTCTACCCAATAATATAATCTAATTGGTTGACAAAGGAATTTTTTCCTGTAGTCCTAAGATGCTCATGTGTATCCCCAATGGTATTTAATAGCTCAATTTTCTTTCTGCCTTCAGTCAGTCATCTGCATTTGTAACTGATAGTACAGTAAGAATTATTTGTACTAATAAAAAGGGAAACAAGAATATTCTATAGAAAGGAAAGAAAAAAAGAAGATGTTCATATTTCAATCACAGGGATACTCATTTTTGCAAGAAAAATGTCATTATCACCCAACTCAATTAGAAAAGGTACATTGTTGAAGTCTGTGACTCATAATTTAAAATCAAGTTCTCACAGGAAGGACAGTACAGGGAAACGCTGGTAGCAGTGAATACCAGTGAAGTGGAGTTCTCTATTCTCTAGCTGTTAATAATGTGATATTTCCCAGGTAGAGCCTGGTATAGCTGAGATCCAACTTAACCAAGATATTCTCCTCTTTTCTTCTGTTCAAAAAATATGCATATAACTTCAATAGTCAAGTGGATACACAGCTACCCCTCATTTCATCAGGTGAGTCATAGCAATTTATAGTTTGAACATGTCCTGAAAAGATCAACTTCTGAAAAGAACTCTTTTTCTAGCGAAGGAAATTCTGAAATTAAGGTTAAACTGCTCTTTTACCCAGTGGAGAGGAGGTCAGTAATCTCTGCCTAATGTTGCTCTTTTCAGAATAAACCTTTCCATCATTAATTTATTGATACCTCCTGCGATCACAGTGCAAGCTAAAGTTTTTGTAAGTTATTACTGTTATATCTTGACTCTAGTGCTTGAAAGTAAAGATTTTGTTTTTCCTGTTTCCTATTATATACACAATGATAAAATACTGGCATATCACGAAGCTGAGATTTTTTTCTTATGCAACATATATTAAGAAGGTTAAAATTTACTTTCTGCAGTGTATAGCAAAATTAAACTCTGGGAAAAAAAAATAAAAATATCTGTATCTTTCCTTTGGTAAGTGCTGTTACCACAAAAGTCAGAGCCAGTTAAGAACTCAAAGACAGAAATTTAGAATTGGTTGTGACTTCAAGAAATCCTGTTGTCTTTGAGACACTAAGGAACATCCCATAAACACTCAATTTAAACAAAATCTTTGGGCAAGATCATGAGTTGTATTGATGCTGGAGTACTCCCGATGTATGCTTTTCTGATAGAATAAAGAGGTAGGAGACAATCTCCTGTATTTTTAACTGAAAAATATGAGTTCAGTCTGAATTTTTTCTAGAAATTAATCATGAGTGAGGAGGAGAAGAAATACATTTTCTACCATAGGTGACATGCCAATCATAGAAGAGGATAGATTTTTTCCAAGAAAGACCGTCATTAAACGCAAAACATTTTGTGATACAGTGTCAGCTACAATGACACAAGGCAGACTTTTGGCTCCATTTTAATGGCAAAATCTTAAAATTCATTTTCCCATAGACCCAGGGATCGCACACCTTCCATGATTTCTAAGGTAGAACTCAGGTTGTGGAGGCAAAACGGGGACCTCAGAGCTTGCCTGGTAGAGTTTTCCTGGTAAATAGAGTGTAGCCAAATTTAACTGTATTTTGACAAATGTTCATTTTAAAAATAGAAGTATTTTGTTCCAGTGAGGGAACAACTGCAACATGAATTTAAGTCTTACTAATATTTTATTTACTTATAGAAGTGCATATATACTGGACCTCTCCCACAAGACACAGTTCTGTAAGATACAAAAATTTCCTGGTTCCAAAGATTTCACATATACTGTTCTTCACAAATTTCTTATTTCTCTGCAGGTCAGGTTTCTAACTCTTTGACTCACTCACTCTACTTATACATTATTCAGGGACAGATTCCCCAAACCTGCTCAGTTTAACATGTTTCTTATACTCAAATATTAATGTATATGACTTTGAGAAATGCAAAAGATTTAAAGTAGAAAATTCCTCTTATTTAGACTCTCTTACTGCTTTTGTTAATCAGGTGCATTTTGCAAAGGCGTGACATGTTTTCTTCTCAGACTGACTACTCTGGGAGTTTTAATTTCTTCTGAATCTTGTACTTACTATACATTATATCTCAGCTTGTTGATTCTAATGGAGTAATAACATAATTTCTGTATTGTAAAATAATAATATAGTTGACTTTTTTTTAACCTGCCCGGAATACTGTAAAATTCCAAGTCTCTAACATAATTTTCAAATAATATTTGTTGTTTGTTTTTTGTTTGTTTGTTTGGTTTGTTGTTGTTGTTGTTTTTACCAGATTTCAGTGAATGAATATAGGAAGACAGTTAAAACTGAAAAATCACCCTTTTCAATAATGAACCTCTAGATTCATTATTTTTTTCTCAAAGAGAAAAAAAAAAAAAAAGCAAGAAGAATTCAAATGAGGTTTCTGTTTATTATTTTTTCTATAATGATTTCATGGCTATGTATAAATAACCTACCCGAATATAACATTCTGTAACTTTTTCAAACAGATGAACTTGCTGCCTTTGATGATGTCAGCTAATGATTATACGGCCTTTAACCTTTTAGGCTGGATCAGGGGCAAGCTTTTTAGAATATCTGTTTTCTATGCTTTAGTTAACGTCAGGAGTTGAAATCAGAACAGAAAACTTGAATTTCTTTTGAATGAAACTGTGCTGGAATATATTTTCCAGTCACCAGTGGGCATTCAGTCCACTGGAAGAGTGGAGCTTATCTGAAGCAAACATTCACAGCACATACGCAACGGTAAGGAGAGCCTCAGCACCAACCATTTCTGTACACAGATCCTCTCCTGTAGTGCCACTATTTGGAAATGCAAACCTCTTTCTGCTACTGCAGTCACACTTAACTTCAAATATATTAATAGATCTGCACATAATTCCACAGGAGAATGAGAAGGGAAAGTTTCAGCTTTAAAGACTCCAGTTTTGTATGATATAAACCAACTTTGAATTTTCCCAAGTGAAGGATTTTAAACTTTTCAGGCTTGAAACATTTAAGTAGGTAACAAGGACCTTCATCAGATCTGTAGACTGCTGAACTACAAATCAATAAAAACTTGAAAGGTGGATACATTATACTTATTACTGGTCTTCTGTTATTCTAAGAATGGTTTCTGAAAAGAGCCCCTTTATACTTCAATAATTTCTGTGCAACTAAAAAAACATGTAAATTTTAACAGACTGGGAAAAAAAAATCAAACTAATAATTTTGTCTGGCTTCATGAGAGTTTTCCAGTTTGTGAGATTTTGACAGAACTAGCCTTGTAAATTGGTGATTTTTACAATGCTTTAACCATAAATTTAAACTAGATTAGAATTGTTTACTACTGACCTGAGGAGGAAAAGACACAGAAGTTTTTCTTTCTAAAAAAAAAAAAAAATACATGTCTCAATGAACACATTGTACAGGAAAACAGAAATTTCCTAGAGAATAATGTGAGCAGTTTTGAAGTCAGTTTGTAAGACACTTTAGGAACCCACTGATTAAAGATCGGTTTATATATATAAATCATCATGACTGTCTTTCTTCTGAAGGATGAGAACAAGTTTCTTGGGTGATACCTTATGCAAACTCTAGATTCAAGCATTCAGGTATCAAACAGATAAGACAGAATAACTGGAAGTTAACCTTCCCGTAATACTTATTTCCTGAGATACATGTTGTAAGTGAAAAGGATTTGGATATATTTTTCTCCTTCAGGGCTTATTGCTTGGATTTTTTTCTCATGAATTGATACTGTTGTGCATTAAGCCCAAGAGCTTCACGCAGAGAGAGGCACATGACATCCTTTTTTGTCTACTTTTTAAACTGTTCCAAATGCATTTTCTCATCCATGCGTGTAAAAGCAGATGAATTGGAATCACTAAGTGTGTAGGTGATTGAAGCAGGGAAGTTTTATTGCTCTGTTTTTACGTTGGTTTTTGTTTTGTTTTGTTTTGTTTTTAATTCAGATGCATTCCTCTTTTTTTTTTTAAGGTTTAAAAAAATTAAGAAATTGCAAAATATCCTAGAAACTAAGATAGCTATGCATGTTTGACGTGTAGCTATGTTTTTTCAGCAGAGTGAAAACCAGCATAAATATCTACTTAGCAGACTGAACTTTTGTAGATTGGATGGATCAACATTTTTTTTTCTCTTCTAAGTATTAAAGGACATGACTAATAATCTCTAAATCTATGTGTTTATAACATTATATGAGCTTCTATATTAACTGAAAGAACATAAATGTGACCAGTTCCTACACAAAATCCCTATTTAGAGCAGCAGTAATTTCAACTGAACACGTTAAGTCTCTGTCCATCTAAATGCTGAAGCAAAAATAAAAATTCATCTCAAGGCCAAAAAAATTTAAAAATCATACTGAAAAACGTTCCTTTCTCACACATTCTTTATAAGCAGATCACTTGATATTATTTCTACCTCTCTCTCAAAGCTTGCTGAATCCAATGAAATCAACTATTTGAACTTTGTTGAGTTCTGTTTTCTTGTTTTCTTTTTGATATTAAGTACTGGACATCTTGTCCTCGGCACCAGGAGAAGAAACATAATATAACAGAAATATCATCTGACTAGACAAAGATTTATTAAATTATATCAAGGAATAAACCAGTAATAGTTCATCCAGCATAGATCAAAAATTATTTTATAACCATTTCCATATGGTAAAGACCTGTTCTCAGTTACTATCACCCCATCCCCTCTCCCACTTTCAATCTGTTAATGTGAGCCATTTTTGAACACCACAGCCGTTACCCTCATAATGTGACAAATGAATCAAAAAAGAGGGAACAACTCTTTATCATATTAAACAATAAATTATTTATGATTATTCTCCAAGTAATTTCTGAAATTTCCTAAATTGTTTGAAACTTCAATCTACTGAGAAAACAGGCTGTCAACTGAATAAATGCAGACAATAAGAACTTGTCATCTTGAGAAAACGTTCATTTAACTGATAAATCCATTTTATTTAATCCAACAATTAAAAAAAAAATTAAAAATGAAAATTAACTGACTATAATCTAGTAGTACACTTCTAGCCTCAAAGCACCACATAGTGTGAAGGTCACAACAAAGTTCCTAAAACTATCAATTTTCTAGGAATTTTTAAAGAGTGTGGAAGGGTTATTCCAATTATAATAAGTATTTTTCAGCTTTTAAGGAACAGATTATACATTTTGTTTCAGAAACACCAGCATTAATTATTTTCGGAAGGAACGATTTTGGTTAGATTTTTAAAGTCTGTCCAAGTAGCAACAAAGAACATTTGGCAGTAACTCTCAAATCAAAGTCATTAAAATATTTTAGCTATTTCTTCTGAAGTTCTCATGCTCCTACAACATCTAGTGCATAAAAATTCTTCAAAATGAAGTGAAAATCTTTCCTAAAAAAACCCCACTCAAAACTAAATATCCTAGATCATAAAACCAGATATTATTTAACAAAGAGATTACAAAATAAATTATCTAGTGAGTGAGTAAAAATATTCCTAAAAGAAAGAGGAATTAAAAAAAAATATTGATTTTAGCTAGTTGCTACCATGTACAATCTTATAACACATAATTACATTCCTAAAAACAATCACAAACAAAGAAACAAAACCCAAACAAGAAAAAGACACTTTATGCTAAAGGACATTGAGGAAAATATAATTTAAAAGATTATAAAATATTTAAGAGAATTAAAATATCAGAAAATACTATAGAAGGGTTATTTTTATTAACAGAAAAAAAATATTAGAAAATGTTTATTAATCTATGTTGATGTAACTTGCAAATAAGAACAGAGAGAGACATCACAAAACACAGATATTACAATATTTAAGGAAATACAAACCAGGGGCTAAATTGATAAAAATATTCTTTCTTCGGTGTTCATAATACTATTTGTGAAACAAAAATGTGCTGTGAAATATTTGAAACACAAACCTAAGTACACGATTGCTTTAATAAGACATAAGATGTAGGACATAATTGTCTTTAAGTTCGTTTCACTACTGCTTTCCGGAATTAAATGACACATCACATAAGCTGTAAGGTTTTTTTTTTTTTTTTTTTTTTTTTTTTTTTTTTTCATAGATCAACAGCCATACTTGTATTCTGTTCTATCACACTACAAGTGCTTGAATAAACAAAATTTTCAGGAGAGTCAAAGTTATCCTAATTTCAAGTGGAAATAGATTTCATACAAAGCATGAATTTTTTAAAGGTAAGCTAAGCTTACTCCAAGCTATTTTCTGCTAATTTATTTATCCAGTTCACAACATCTGAACTCCCCTGAACTGCTCCTCTGAAGCATTATGTTTTGCCTGTACTTCAAAATGCTAGCTTCATCATGAATTACCAATATCTGCTCAGCTGATGTGATTTTTTTTTTCCTTAGAGTGTGACAACATCTCCATTTGAACCACATCAGTACTGAATTAAAAGCAGATTCTGCCAATAGCTATATGAGAATCACCTCCAAATGTGATTATAAATGATCCTTAAATGCTGACTTCACTAATAGTAATCAGCTTATACAAGTGAGGAATTTGTGTTCTCTTCCTAAAGCCTCTCAGGATCTGTCAAGGTCAAAAAATGTTAAGACTGTACATTAGAAATACTATCACAGCAAATAAGCAACAGAAATGCTCTTTAGTGGTTTCAAAATTAATTTATGAAAAAAGAACCTGTGGGCCAATTGAGGCTAAAAACAGTCAGAGGTGATACTGGTAAGCATCACAAAAGCACGTCTGTTTCGTTTTTTTTTTTTTTTTTTTTTTTTTTTTTTTTTTTATCCCAGCATTTTATTTTCCTGTTCTGTGACACGTAGATACTCGTCTACTCAAAAGGACTTTGAATACTTCATGAACAGTTGTCCTGATGCAAATATCGTAACTTATAGAAGCACAAATAACATCACACTGTATTTGTTAAAAAACCTCCAACAAACTCAAGCCCACAAAACTTATAAATAGTAGTAGTAGAGCTCACTGAGAACTAATACGTTTTTAAAATATTTCAGCCCTTCTTCTGGAGGAAGGCTGAAAAAAAATGTTTATAAAACTACACATAAAGCTTCAATGGAGGGCAGATCAAGCACAGTCAACTGTCTTTTTATCTCCAGTTTCCAGCCACACATCAATATAATTTTGTAAACTTCTGTTATTAAGCATGGTTGCCAGTCTTTACTGGCTCAAACTTTCACTAAGCCTGCAGCTAAAAACTTCAGTATTGTGGAAAAGTTCTACACATGACTCTACTGTGGAAGATTGCTTTCACTGTTACAATTCCCCTTCCAAATCTTTGAAGGGGTTTCAGTTTGAAGTAAAATATGTTTTGAAGTTTACTGCAGAAGAGAACATTTGAAAATAAAGCCAAATCCTCTTTCAAAATAATCCCAATGTTGTGTCAAAAATATTTCTTCATTTATATTTAAAGTAACCTTAGGTTTCACTCAGTCTTTTTTGTTTTGTACAGTTGTACAAGGTTTCTGGTACAACTCTCTGGTTTCCTACACCTCTAGTTGTCCTCCAGTGACCTTTGTGTATACACCCATTTTTTAATTATTTAAATCTACAACAAAAATACAGGAGAAAATTTACGCTGGATATATATAGAATGTTTAGACTAGAAATATACAGAATATTTCTCTATATTCAATGTGGTGCATGAACACGTTTTTGACTCTGAACATATTTAGTAGCTGAACTCTATCCAACTCTTGAGCCGTACAAAAGGGAGTCTGAGAAAAAATAAATGCTTTACCTATCACCTTAGACAGGTGAAAACTGTGGAAACTTTTCCAAAATAAAGTATAAATTTTAGAAAGTTGGTTTATCTTTCAGCAGTGGTACAATTATACTATCGATACATCTAGCACTGTATAAACACCAGTAGATGTGCATACTTCATTGCAAGGCAACTTTTCCAACCTCTGTACCCTACCTCCATCAATCAGCACAGCTTTATGCACATATCAGTCAAGAATGTCTAAAAGTCAGTAAAGAAACAAAGCTGATTAATTATTTTTCTTTAAAACACCTTCATTTCTGTTTCCTTATAGCAGAAATTTATTATGGGTTTTGGAAAGACTTTTAGATTTAGCTTGTAGATTTAGCTATATTAATTAACAGGGAAATTATAATAGAATGCCTAAATCGATCTGTCTTCAGATAAGAACCACATCTAGTTAGACAGATTTGTCCTTTCTAGTTCTAGCCACGAAAAGGAACATCTGCCATAAAACATCCAAGACCCACAGATCGAGTATTTTAGAAATCAGAAAAACAGACCAATGTAAGAACAAACCAGCTAGATCTAAGCAAATGTCCGCATAGATCAGTACTGTACTTTGGATGCAGCATTTCCAATAACAGATGTTTGTGAAAACATATAAGAGGACATACAGAGCAATATTTTCTTGTCATACTCTGTACACCAGAAGTTTCCAGATCATGGGCTTTTGAATCAGAGGTGATATTACCCTCCTAAACTTTACTGGATAGATTTTTTTCTTCCATTAGTTAAATGGTTTTGAGCTCATATGAACTTACACTTTGCACTGTACTGTATGAAGCAGTACACCAGCCTGCACTGTCTGAAGTAGCATTGTTTTCTTTCTTTTTTTTGAATCTGCCACTTGCTATTCCTGTTCCTCATTCACCTTCTCCAATGCCACTTAGAATTTCAAAGACTTTTAACAGGTGTTAAAAAATTTATCTCCATATCCAATATGTATATTTTTGTTGTTTTTCAACTTGTTTCAATATTCTCATAGGTCTCCTTATTACAAAGCCAAGGTCTCATTCTTCAATAACAATATTTAGTTTACACTTCTAATTTTATCCAAAAGATTGCTTTCCCACCCCTCATTCTCCTTTAGATCTCCTTTAGATCTCTTTTATCCCCTCCCCTGTATGAAAACTGGTCATGTTTCCTGTCTTTGAACAAGTTATTTTATCTGTGCCTATGCCTGTGGGATCTTCCATGTATACTGACTAATTTGAGGAATTTCAACAGGTCTATGAAGAATTCCTTTTTACTAAAGACAGATCTGTTTTTCTATAATAATTTTTATTTATGTGTCCATTTATTTATTTTTTTTTAATACTTTCCATCAGTCTCCCCTATTAATCTGTGTTCTCTAAACCATCTCTATTCAAAGGAAAACAGTGCATTCAGAAAGAGTGAAATAAGAGTCTGGGCATTGACTTGCTACACAGCACAAAGCAATATATATAGTAAGTGTGATGTGCTTCGGCCTCTCTATCACAAGAAACTGTAGGATATATTACATTTGTGAAAACACACTTCACACACTCTACCCTTCTTTTTTCCTCTTTACATAATAGACTTACACTAATTGTAGGATTTGCTATTTCTTTACAATTCTTTGAATAAAGAGGAAGAAAAAAAAAAAAAAAAGCTCCTCATTATTTTTTTTCTCATTTCTCTTGCAATAGGAGAGGGAGGAGGGTTATGTAGACATCAAAGCTACATAACACGTGCCCAAACCAAAGCTTCAGGTATTAGCATGAGACTCATTTCTGCTTGGATTACTCACAAAAGACGTTAAATCTAAATCATAGGTCCTTATTAAAATGAGACTGTTTTATTTTGGTTACTTATTTAGTGAGGATAATATTTAACACTGCATTGTAGGCTAAAATAACTCCTTCTGAACAATAAAGAAACAGTAAATGTTCACTTAAACTATTGCATGAGCACTGATGATGAGACATTTACTTTCTAGAAACAAGAGTATAGCACCAACTAGTAATATATTTATCTGAAACTGGGAAAAAAAAAAAAAAAAAAAAAAAAAAAAGAGTCTTATAGGTCCCTGGGAACAGACTTTTAAAAGTAAGGGAGAAAAGTAGGGTAGGAGAAAGGTGCTAATAACAACTGGGATAAACTCAGAGACATCATACTCCTTGCTTTGAAAAACATTTTGCAGACTTAAGTTCAAAGCAATTTGGATAGAAAATAGACGTGAAAGCACAATAAAAAGAAAGTACAAATAAAAGAAAGCAATATCCACTTATTAACAATTCATCTAAGCTACAATTTAACATATTTTAGCAGTAATAAAGTATAAAGGTCAAAAATATCAACACTGTATATAGACAAACATTAGGGGGCTTTATAAGCATATTAAGCATTAAAATAAAACAATTATATATAGTCATGAACATCTAATATTTCTTTTTCCTCTGAAATTAAAAAGGCAACTATATGCATTTTACATTTCTGAATTTTGAAAGTAATCAGTTGCAACTAGTTTCAGAGAATCAGGTTTAGAATAATTTAAGATTAAAATATTCCAGAAAACCAGAGCCTAGGAGAATTGATCTCAAGCTAAACAGCAGGCCTTATTTAAGAAAGTCTTACGACATCAAAGACATGAAAAAATTGAAAATACAAGAAATGTAAATTAATCTGTTCATTTGTCCAACGAACTTAGTTTTTGTTTTCTTTCTGAGTTAGGTAAATTGATAGTGATTAAGTGTTTATAAAGTATATCTGTATTTTCCCAAGGCAATTAGTTTGGTTCCTCATAGTATGTTTCTCTACGTTTCATTTAAATTGAACAATATATATATATATATATATATAAAACAAAAAACAAAAAACCACCAAACAAAAAGTTCAATAAGTGGTTTAAGAACGAGACCTTTAGTGAATCTAAATGTTACTATGGAAGCATCAACCATCTGTGAGCAAAAGCAGTTCTAGTACATTTCCGTAGAGATTGGGTCATGGTCTGATGCTACAGAATTCTTGCGTAACCAGTTTAGAGGTAACAGATTTTATTTTCCTCAAGTACAGTAGAGAGGGATGATTTTTCTGATGCTTTTAGAAGGTGGCCACTTATAGGATTGTGTTAAGACATGTTAAACGACAGCAGAAACACAGGACTTTGTGCAAAGCACTGAGTTGTCACAGATAAATCACCAACAAAAGCAAACTAGATACTTCCATTATAAAAAGAGGACATGTATGATTCCTGAACGTATAAAAAGAGAATATAGTATAGAGACCGGTAAATGACATTGTCACTCCCAGTTCTGAAATTAGTTTATGGTCTCTTTTACACCTTACTTTACATTTTTCCTTTCCCACATCAGATATGATCAGTTACACAATTGCTTACAAAACACATCATTGCAAGACCTCGTGACTCAGTGGCACATTGGTGCCTCCTAGTTTCTGTCCCTAGAATAAACTCAAATTTTTTAAGATCATGTTCTTCATTCTAACTCAGAGTTTATAGGATCAATAAATTGGTAAATGGATTTAAAACAGTGACACATTATACACCACAAATCGTACTAATTAATCCAGTGGCCCCTTCAGTTCTCAGATGCTATAAACTATGAACTATTTTAGGTGACTAAAATAATAACTGACACAAATAATTTACATCAATACGAAGTTTAACAAAATATTGAAATCTCACTTGTAGTTTGTTCTAACCGCTGTGGGATCTCAAAATCATTCAATGACAACAATGCAAAGTCTGATAGAAGCAGAATTTTTGTATAAAGTATAGACTTGCTTGCATGGGGATGTTATTGATTTTTAAAGCAATATCAAAGGAAATATCACTATTTGTAATACCTAATATGAATTAAGCAGTCCCTCAGAAGTACCTCTTCAAAGAGCTTTAGAATTAAGTGCTGTTTGGGTTTATGTCCCACCTGAGGGAAGACAATAAATAACATACAATCCAGTTTCCAATAAAAAGGAAGACTGGTTTACATACAGCTAAAACTGTCTGATACAACCTACTTCATACATTCAATTTTCACTTATAGTTTGGTCATGTTCTTCCAGAGATCAGCTTGGGAGGATACAAACTGCGGTGAACAGACTTTAAGTTGAAGAGCAAAGTAATTTTCAACAAGACACTTGCTGGAATGGGATAGACAGGATAGGGAAAGAAGACACTCTTCTATCACTCGATACATCATTCATTCAGATTTTGGGGAAAAAGGTGGATATTTGATTATGGGAACAAGATGGATGCTGATGTGTAACAACAGCTGAATTTCTGATGAAGAATGCAGTTGAGGAAAGACAGAAGCACAAACTATACATGAAACTACACAGTGTGGATTAGTATTGTTTATAATGCATTTAAAAGATAACACAAGTTTCTTAAAGGCCAAGACTACATTTATTCCAAAAGTTTTTAAGATTCTAAAAGTGCAAAGTGCCAAGCAAATGTAAGGAAACATGGACCATCCATCTTTTAAAATCTTTTTTACAACTTTTCTTTTACAGGCATTAACCCTGATTACTGGAAGATATCCAGATATAGGTTCTAACACACCAATTAAAAAAAAAAAGGGTTTTTTTAAGGACAGAAATTATTTCCTTATAACATTAATCACAGCCTAATATTTGACTGAATAATAAGACTTTGAAAGCACTTTGACCAATACAATTTTGAATTATTACTTTTTTTTTTTTTTTTTTTTTTTTTTTCCCCCAGTATCAGCATTGTCTTTGTGACCTGGTTTCAGCTGGGATATTTGACAAATAAATAAATAAATAAATACATTTTAAGGAACTGAAAGGTTTTACTACTTATAATCACCACCACAGGTTTTAGTCTGGAATTTCCTTTCCCTATTTCTTCAAATGGAAAATAAATCTTACTTTTTACTTTTAAAATAAACTTACTTTTAAACTAAAAAAAAATATATATATTTAAGGCAAACATTGTGAAATCATATATAGCAAAATTATAAATTAAATTATCTCTTTGTACAGAATAAGTACTGTAAAAATAAAAAAATACCTAGGTTAACAAGACCCACTGTATCTTAGTTTGCATGGCCTTTTCAAAGGTCTTTGTTTTTTAACTAAAACTTCAATAATAAGTGGAATAACTTAATTCCATTAATTAGGCATTTTGTGATAGTAATTTTTTTTTTCTTCCAGCAAATCTAAATTCTTACGTCGTCAACCTAAAATGGAATTTCAATGGGTATTTAAGGAATTTATGTTCATCCATTCAGATCTTCTTAATTTTAACTTTCTCAGGATGGCAAATCTATTATTCAGTGTGCTATTTCTTTAAACCAAAATAAATAAATACACTAGAGGTGGAGGGAAGGACAAAAAGCAAACAGAGAACCAATCAGAAATAAAGAATCTATACCACATTTTATTCTCAAAGCAAACAGAAACCACACACAGAAGACTCTCTAATTCATTTTCTGTTAAGAACAAGTCCTTTTATTACATAACAAGTTGTTTTAATAGTAAAACGCAATCTAGTTTTAGTGCCAGTGGATTGTACAGTCTTTTAAACAATGGCCACGGTAAAAATAATACATATTGTTTATCATGGGGAAATTTCAAGCAGTAAAAGATGATACTATTATGAAATCAGTCATCGTTGCTCAGCCACAGAAAACAGATGGAAGTTAAAAGAGCCACAGTAATGGATGAAGAGAACAAATAGTTTCTGGGTTTCATTATGCACATTTAGGGAAAATACCTTAATAACTACTTTGTTCATTTGTTGAAAAGTGTTTGGAGGAAGGTTTTGAATTCTTACTTTTAAGATGAAACAGTTTAGGTTTTCAAAACTACTTACAGTTTTATGTAAGATACAAAAGTCATCTTACTATTTTGAACTATTTCCATAAGACTGAGGGAAAAAAAAAAAGAAAAAAAGAAAAAAAGAAACCACAAACAAACAAAAATTCTGAATCTGAGAATAAAGCAGATGTTACTTTCATTTAAAGAGCATTTTGATCAAAAAAATCAGTATCTTGTGATGGGAGGGAGGTCTGTAATGTGTTACAGTGTGGGCATATGAAGCATATGGACGAACTACACCACATCTGCTGAACAGATGCAGCAGTGGGATAATTCTGAAATCCAGCAGTAGTCAAGCTTAAGATGCCTCATCCAATTCAGTCCATGTTCCCTTGGGGGGAGAGCATGATGTGTAATTAAGGAACGATATAAACTTTTACCTTTCTGTTGTTCTTAATACTCTTTCTCTGTACCTAAAAAATAAACCTCCCCATTTTTCATCTTTGCCAAAGACTTATTTGGCATTGGAAGTAAAATGCCATTACACAGGATCAAACACAAAGTGAGCGCTGAACAACAAAACCAAGCTGGTGTGTTTGCTCCTCATGCTGTTAAAGAATCTTGGAAATATACCTACAGGCACAAGGTAGGTAGAAACTTCTGGTTTCTGCAGCCACACACACAAAATGACTTTGAAATAAGATTATTTTCATAGGCAGTTGTGGTGGTTTGACCCAGTACAGCAGTGTCTCTGCCCAAATCCATTAAGAAAAAAAACCTTCAGCCATCACCAAAAAACAAAACAAAACAAACAAACAAACAAACAAAAAAACAAACAAAAAACCAAACCAGAAATAAACCAACTTAATTTCTAGTTAAATGATTGATAAGTTGACATATCAATGAATGATAAATATTTCTTGGTATCGTCTTCTCTACAACGTTTGAACATTATTCATTGCTTTCTAAGCCAGAACAATTGTTTGTCTAATATCAAGTAATTGTTGTAAAATCAAGGTTTTTTTGAATGCAAATAGGCTGAACAAGAGGGTTTTAGAAGAGGATGTATTTATTTAGTACTAGCACAGCCAGAACCTTTATATCTAAGGTTGTTTACACTTCAGACAGGGTTTCAGGAAACCCATCTGTAGTAGTGGTAGGAACTGCAGATGGTCAGTCAGTCTGGAGGAAAGAAGTAACAGTGATGAGGAAGGTGGAACCTAACATTTCCTCAATACATAACAATGTTCCAGTTTCTTCCAGTTAAGTATGGTATCTCACAGCTGAGTTAAGAATTATTTGCTATGGTATTTTCACTAATATTGATTAAGCACATCCTATTAAAAAACAAACAAACAAAAAAAAACAAACAAACAAAAAAAACCCACCAAAAAAACCCCACCATACCACAAAAAAGAGTCAGTTTACTTAAAAAATACTGTGTAGGAGAAATGACAGCAGTTGTCAGGAATCTGCATGTAAAGTAGCCAGCATCACTCACAAAACAATATCATTCACAGCTACATTGCCATTATGTGTGGTTGTTTTATAAAGCATCTTGATAACTTGTTTGACAGCAAGTGCAACTTGTTTTGTAACCTCAGTGGACCTTTTTTAAACCCTTCTGTACCTAAATAGTTAATTAAAAAATAACGTCATTTAAACACTTGGCTGCCTGTGGGATCCATTGCTGTCAGGCTGTATTATTGTTTGACTTCAGGAACAAGGTTTTCCAGTGTGTTTGGGATTTTTTCTAACTGGGTTCATGAAGGCTGACTGTATGATGCTACTCTCAAATGGTGGAGTTCAGAATTCAGAGGAAGTAACTTTCTAACATAACTTCACTATATCTTGACACCGTTTGTTAAAATAAGGCATTATCTTTATAAAAACACTGAGTTTTCTGGTTACGCAATGTTTGGGATACTACCATGCAGAAGTAATGTGACTGTCACTGCCTCTTTGGGGAACTATCTCGCGCATGTCTCAGTATAAAACTTATGCATGTTTCCCAGGTACAATTAAGAATCAATTGATATAAGATTAAAACTAACCTCATAATTTAAATAACAGTCATCAGTAAATTCCAGCTTAGTCTAACTAATATCTGGAGACCCAACCATCAGTGCTGAGCAATGGGCTGGCACACCAGTGGAGACAGGAATTTGTTCTCACGTCACTGACTGCATCTAATGATTCAATGCACTTCTCCAGCTGACTGATTCTGACTGAAGTCTGAACTTCTTTTTACATCTCAGATGAAAATGTGTCATAACAGTTCATGCACAACCTGATTTCAAATAATTCAGGTTTTTATTTCATTCTTTAGTGCCTGGTGTAAGCAAGAATTTAATACACTCAGACATAAGATATGTGTGTTAAATTTATTTTATTGAATCCTTCCCTTTTGTGTGTGTCTCTGTGTTTGTGTATTGGAGTGGCAGAAGGAGCCAGAAGGATTTATAGACTTTATTTTCTGATGTCTTACAAAGGAAAAGGTCATAATTTTCAGCAGCCTGGAATCAAAAAAGCAATAAAATTTACAGACAACTCTGTCTTAAAAGTAATAAAATTTAATAATGTTTTCATTAGTATCTCTTACTATTCCCTTTTTAAAGTTCTTTCCCCCACCACTATATTCATTAGTTTTAATCCTACTATATTCTATAGCTTTAGTTTAAACATCCAAAGGTATGCAGACTTTCTTATCTAACTTTTACATTATATTCATCCTTTTTGTATCCATTAAGAAAAGTTAGCTTGAAAATGCCAAACCTTAAGTTTGCCTTTAAAAAAAACTCTCAGAAAAAAATATAGAGGAAAGACAAATTCTGGGACTTGAACATGGCAAAGGGAAGACAAAACAATAACACAAACCGAAGAAAAAAAGTAGAAAAATACATCAGTTCTATCCTCTAGGTGAAATGAATTAATTAAATAAATAAAAGTTTGATAGAAAGATTTATCTTAATTATAGCAGAATTCTATAGGATCTTATCCAATTGAACTCTAAGAGCAATATCAGATTAGTGAGATCTAAGAAAGTGAGATGATGTTCCAATTCCACGGGAAAACTGTCTGAAAAAGCTACAGCAGTACTGTGATATTAAAGCAGGAACTAAACAGCAAGACAAATTAACATTCAGGTCTGCCTACAGCTATATAACTGAAATTCTGGGTGGATAATTTACATCTGATTTAGGCAGACAATCCATGTTTATTAGCTCAAATAAAACTGGAAATGATTAGAAAGCAATACAGGAAATGAAAACACAAGTGAAACAAAAAATAACTGAAAGGATTGAATGTAATTTGAGAAGAAAACAGCAAATAAAATCAAAACAAAAGTAAGCAAAACTGAGAAAAACTGATGTAGAAATTATTGAAGAAGTGAGAAATAGGAAGTATTTTTTATCATTTTTACAGAAATTTAAATGTAATTTATTAAAACTCTCTTCTTATTTATTTACTATTCATATAGGGAAACATCTATACTGCAAATTAGTTATGCTTGGCTTTACTACATTAGGCAATCTATTCCACAACATTTGTTGCAAGGGAAGCATGTGGATGTTACTACAAGGCTGGTCAGGTACATTTTACCTCACATTTGTTCCAGCAGTGTTTAAAAATAAACACTGAAGACTGAACAGGTATCCTTCTTTTGCACTTCCAAGGCAGGCTTCGACTGCGCACAGATCATTTTTTCCTATGTAAAATAAACACCGCGTTCCTAAAGAAAATATAGGGATATAGAAATTTGTAATCAAAACATTTTATCTTTTTTTTTAAAAAAAATTTTTTCTTTGTTGTTGCTGTTGTTGTTGTTCTTATTTTTCTTTATTTTTTTAACTTTTCTTTAATATCAATTCACCAGTTTTACAGAGAACAATCTGGATCTCTGCAGTTTCTAAGAGGTTGGAATAATTTTCTACTCTCTCAGGTGACGCTGTTATTACCTTTCAGGACACTGATAGTGTTGCAATTTTGAGCACAGTTCTGTAGTTTATTTTGGGCTTTCTTGGATTACAAGCCTTTAACTGATCAGTGGTTTTGTGAAGAGGTGTTTAATGAAACACCAGGGAGGTACAAAATAATATTGATATACTCGTTTACACAGTAAAGTTAGGTAGACAAATAAGTGTGATTTTTAAAATTTTCCCTTTCTGGAGATAAAGGCTGTATATTCATTATTTTACAACAAATACTAGAGCTGGATATATAGATACATGATCTAGAAACAAGACAGGGAAAACATTCATGTTGTTTGCATCAATCTAATAAGCCAGTAGGTAGAGCAATAAGTTTAGGTACATTTTTGTCTGACAACTCTTCAATTCCTGTAATCACAGCAATCCCAGACTGGTAAGCAAAATGGAAAATAATTCTTTCCTACACCACATCTTCTTATAAAAGTACAAGCTTTCCTAGGAAAGGCTGGGCAGCAATGGTAACTCATGGTTTAGATGGTGACATCCCAACAGAAAATTCTGAGTAGGAATGTGTGCGACCGCATGTGCGAATAACATGACAGAGGTTGGAGAGAACAATACAGAGAGCAATTATGAGCACACAATACTGTGCAAACTAAGAACAGTGTAAGTTACCCATTATCAAGAAGATATTCACAAAATGGAAATATATAATCCAAAATGTTCAGTCATTATGAGATGGAAAACGGAAAGAAATTGTTAATATACTGTAAATCTGTTTTTTACTTTCTCCTAAGCAGCCCTTTTTATTACAGTTGAGAACGAGCTAGTACAAGTTACTCTTGCACAAGGCTCATAAACCTCTGTTGTGCTATGCTGCCCCTGTATGTCATTATAAAGACCCAAATGTCTTAGTGGGGTTTATAAAGTTTTCATTGGAATAAGTTCCCATGGTCCCTACAGAAAGAGACATCACTGCCAGCCTGCGTCTGCTCTCATACGGCCAATGTTGTGCATTATGCACCTTCGATCCTGTGTGCTTTTGTGTAGAAACCTTCCAGGCGTACTGCTGAAGAGGGGTTGAACAAGGAAGAGATAAACAACACTATACTCCTTTGAGCGTTACCACAGGAATAATATCAGGGAAGAGCACACACTAACTCAGCCATCTCCTATTAGATTAAAAAACATATTTTGATCCCTTTACATGGAACACTGCCCAGTTTGGAGGAGATGAGAACTTCATATTTCTTCCTCTCACCCATTAGCTGGCAAAAAAAAAAAAAAAAAAAAAAAAACAAACACCACACCATATTTTTCTCCAAGCAAAGAAGGAATTTGTTGCCTTTGTGTGTTTCAGCACTCTTACTTCAGTAAGCTTCCACGTTCTCACTTCTTGCTGAAAAACTGCAAGAGCTTCAAAATCTCAATGTAAATTTTCATTCTGCAGAAACCAAAGAGCTCTGCAGGCAATGGTGATAAGAGGCAGAAATGTGCCTGCTATCTTTTTAGATACAGGGTAGAGACAAAGCCCTGCAAATTGAAAGATCTCTTAGATCCATTACTTGACTTGAGTACCACTAAGCCTGGGGATTTTCCCAATCCCAGTTGAGGTATCTTTTTTAGAACATGGAAAGCATAACAAAATATTATTTTTGTTCGCTCCTAATTTACTTCTCATTGCAATTTTAAAATGTAAAAAAAGAAAAAACAAAACCCAAACACATTATTATGTCCTGAAAGTTATTTTTCTTCCCACTGAATTGTCTGTGCTAAGTTTATCTTGTGATCAGTATTTTATGTACATTATCTAGGTGGCCTATGAATCCCATAAAGTCACTCTGTTGTTTTTTCATTAAATTGCAGACCTGGCCATGAATTAACCAGTAAGTAGTATGAAGTACTATTCTGCTTTTCAGACTGGATTAAATACCAGCTGCTTTGATCAAACATGTAAAAAAAGCTATTACTTTCTAATGAACATAATGTTCTATAATCAACTTGATTTGTATTATGTAGGGAATTACAATTTTACTCATTGTTGCTGGGAATGATATATTCCACTGCAGCATCAGCCAGGCCTCAGAGATAAGAGGCTTTAAGAGTTTAATTAGAAAGGTTTTTAGTCTTAAAGATATGCAAAGAAGATTAATACTAGTGGGCTTGAAAGCTACATATGATCTCTGATGACAACTCTTGGTTTGAGGCAAATACTTGTTTTCTAATTAAAACCCACAATACTAAAAATGCTTTGAAGAGACCTATGCAGCCATTCTTATTTTCCAGTAGCAGTGACAATCAAAATATTGACACTAATCTGTATTTCTGCACTCAGAGGTACTGAGGGAAAGAACTGAGATATGTAGCATTTGTCCCTGAAAAATTCCCACAGACTTAGAGCTGTCTATCAGTTACAGTAATCACCTTTTTCCATACACGATCATCACGTATGTGAGCTGTTACTAAAAGAAAACCATATACTCAGATGTTTTTTTCTGTAATTGATAAAAATTCTGGTGTTTCCTTTACGTTGATGAAAGGTGAATAATTGGGATGATCCGACTCTATCATGGGAACCATTATGAAACAGTGAAAACACACCATTAGTCATTAATACAACACCATCTTGTCACTTCTGAACATTATAAAAAACCCCACTGGAAGGAATAAGTTTTGTGCCATCAGAGTAGAAGTCTCAGGACAAACACACCACAGTTTATATGAGAACACCTAGAATCCTAATCATGGTTCACAAGCTGAACAGTAATTATACATGCAAGATAAAGGCGCTGAAGAGGGAATACAAGCTTTCTGAGACAGAAATGCTGAGATTAAATCTGAGAAGCAGAATGAGGGCGGAATAACAGCAGCCCAGCCTAACACATCTGTAGATTAATTTTCTAAATACATGTTGTATTTACATATGAGAGAACACAGTACTACAACAACTTCATATTCTAATCTTGCAGCCTTCTCGTATGAAGAGTGATTGTGACGGATATACCTTGTTCATACTAGACATTAAATAGAAGTCCTTCTGGCACTGTGAATGCTGCAAGTATTACAATAATCTTGGCAACTAAACAGTCATAAATCAGATGTCGAACAAGAAGTGCCATTTGAATAAACAAAATTTTTATGCCACTGTGTGCTGTAAATATTGTATCATAGCATGCTAAACGACTGTTCTGGAAGGAACGAGATAATAAAAGTTCTGATGATGTGAAAAGGTATGTTTTAACTATGAAGATTCTTATTTTTGTTTCTGCAGCTTTTAGACAGCCATGGAAAAAGCAGCAGCTCACAGGGAACGTATGTCTTCTCTACTTAGGGCAGCTGATACCAGCATTGTCAAAAGAAAAAAACAAAACAGCAAAACGAATGAAAAACACCCAAAACAGTCCAGTTTCTGTCTAAAATCTAAAAAATAAACCCCAAATAATAGCCAAACCCATGAAAAGTAATTTACTTTTGCAAAGAAAAAAAGATAAGCAGAAAAGAAGCAATGTTTATCAGATGAAAGTTTTGGATCTTGCTGTAATTTCCTCTCCCTCCTACCCATTCACCATACAAATACAGATAGCAAAGATGCGAAGAATATTTTTGTTGCTTTTTCAGATGACCAGTTGTTCTTAAAACAATAGGAGAGCAGGAGAAAGACAAAGAGGCTGGATCTCAAGATTACCAGACATATCCCTGTTAATGGCCAAGAATGGCAAAAGAGATGCTGAAAGCATGAATTTAGCACTGGAGGAATGCTCATACATAATTTTCAGTTTTACATCTTAATTGCATATTTGACCTCAGCCTGAATTCAAGTCTTTTCTCAAAAGGCACCCCATTCTCTACGGTTTACCCAAACAGGGATGGTGAGGTATTTTTTCAAGACAGTAGGCAGTATACTTACTAAAACTTACTTACTAAAATTTACTTACTAAAACTGCCAGCGACAAGTGCTTCATACCCAAGACTAGTATCTATTAATTTTTTTTAAGATGTGTATGTCAATTATATTCATCCATAGTTAAGACCAATGTGTTTGAAGGCATGTATTTCAGGTGAAAGTTTAAGGAGAAACCAGCACCTCCTGACAAAATAGCTAGTTTAAAGCAACAGCAAAGCAAGGGGAGGAAATCCTTTTAGCTAAGAGTGGTGCCCTAATCTGCCACAGAGATACCCACCCACAGGATTACACTGAGTCCATATGGAAAGATAATCTCCTCGATAGATGTTGACTACTTATGGCTACTAGCTTTTATGAGAGAGCCAGATACTTGTAAACATTCATCTTTTTATTCTGTCATCTTTTAATCTAAATGTCTGATTTTACCCTGCAGCAAAAGAGGAACTTTGCACAGCAAGGGCATAAATCTTAGTTAAAACATGCCGAGTACTAATTGAATCTGTACTACCGTTTTCCTGAAGTATATCACTTTAGCATCAGATGAAGGAGAAATTTCAGTTTTCACAAAAGGGGACCTGGGTCTTTCAATAGTGTCAGTCCAGGGGTTGTATTTTAGAGGAGCTAGAGCTCAAGGTTAGCCCATAAACAGTGTTTGAACACAGTTTGATTCACTCTAATCAATACTCATCTCCTGCTGATGGTAGCCTTGCGTGGTGTACACATACATTTCTGTACAAATATTTCAAGGTATGTTTTCTTCCTCACATATCAGTATATAAGTGTCCCAGCATTAATGTGCATTTGCTGGCCCTATAGATCTCAGTTAATATGGGGTCACATATACCATTTATTTTTTCTCTTCTCTTCTCTTCTCTTCTCTTCTCTTCTCTTCTCTTCTCTTCTCTTCTCTTCTCTTCTCTTCTCTTCTCTTCTCTTCTCTTCTCTTCTCTTCTCTTCTCTTCTCTTCTCTTCTCTTCTCTTCTCTTCTCTTCTCTTCTCTTCTCTTCTCTTCTCTTCTCTTCTCTTCTCTTCTCTTCTCTTCTCTTCTCTTCTCTTCTCTTCTCTTCTCTTCTCTTCTCTTCTCTTCTCTTCTCTTCTCTTCTCTTCTCTTCTCTTCTCTTCTCTTCTCTTCTCTTCTCTTCTCTTCTCTTCTCTTCTCTTCTCTTCTCTTCTCTTCTCTTCTCTTCTCTTCTCTTCTCTTCTCTTCTCTTCTCTTCTCTTCTCTTCTCTTCTCTTCTCTTCTCTTCTCTTCTCTTCTCTTCTCTTCTCTTCTCTTCTCTTCTCTTCTCTTCTCTTCTCTTCTCTTCTCTTCTCTTCTCTTCTCTTCTCTTCTCTTCTCTTCTCTTCTCTTCTCTTCTCTTCTCTTCTCTTCTCTTCTCTTCTCTTCTCTTCTCTTCTCTTCTCTTCTCTTCTCTTCTCTTCTCTTCTCTTCTCTTCATAAGAGACAGCTTCTCTTCTCTTCTCTTCTCTTCTCTTCTCTTCTCTTCTCTTCTCTTCTTTTTTTTTTCTCTTCTCATCATAGAGTTTATGTATGCTAATACCCCAACATTAAATCTGCACAGATGATGGTAGCAATTTATTTATCTACACTCATCTGCTCATCTTTCCCCTTCAAGTGTGTGCCACTCCCTAGTTCCCTTACAAATCAGATAAGCATAATTCTGCTTACTAATTAAATCACTAAACTGTTAGCATAAATTAATAGAGTTATGGAGGACTTCCCTAGTACATCTCAAATAATGTTACCTTTTTGTATGAAATAATGAGAAGGTCACGGTGAAGATGAAAGCAATTGTTATCACTAAACCTCAGAATAACACTCTATACACAACGTACAGGTTTGCATGTAGTAGGCAAATACAGCTCAAGCACTTCCTAACTTTGGTATCATTTTGAAACATAATTATCTTTAATCTACCTGTACTACTTGTTATACCACATGTAAAACAGATTTAAAATCCCTTCTTAATTAGCAATAACTATGGAATTTAGGGTTTTCGGTTGCCTAGGAAAAAGGGTATGATATCGGCAAGGAGAATCAAAATGCTGGAAAACATCAACAGGTCTGCATGCTTCTTCAGCACTGGCAGGACGCTTTGTACTGTTGGTCAAGTGATTAAACCAGGAATAGTTATTGCTCACAGCGTCACAGTATTTATTCAAAATGCACAGGAGTTGTCACATAATCAGATTCTCTTTTACTGTAATGACAGCTCCAGTACATCATTTACTCTTTCTCATTAATTATAATATTTGTCTTGTCATGAACAAGCTACCATGGAACGGAAGATTCTATACATGCAAAAACCTGACATCCACATAAATCTTCAGATCGTACACACCACTGTTTGTTTCTGTTCATCTTTCTCATCATTCGCAGACAAAAAAATAGTCAAAGCTGGAAGGAACCCCTGGAGGTCATTTGATCCAACCCCCTGCTCAAGCAGGGTGAACCACAGTTGCCCAGTACCATGTCCAGGTGGTTTTTGAGTATTTCCATGGTTGGAGACTGCACAGCCTCTCTGTTCCAGTGCTTCGTCATCCTCACAGTTAAAGAAGTGTTTCCTTTAAGTGCTTATTAACTAGATTACTTTTGTTTTTTAAAGAACCAGTTCTTACTTCTGCATAAGTTTATACAGAATGATACGACTATTGAGTAGAATGAATATTTGGTGTGCCTACTAGCATTCAGAAAGGAAAATAAAAATAAAATAAAAAAAAAAAAAAAAAAAAAAAAAAGAGAGAAAGTGAGAGGAGAAAGAGAGAGGAGAAATGGAAAAGCCTGTTAGAAATATCTACAGAAGTTCTTACACACCAGAGAAAAAAGAGAATTTCCTACTAGCTGAGTTTGTTTCAAATATCTGAAAGGTGGGGGAGATGGGAAGGACCATGAAAGGCAGCTCTGAATAACTCAAACAATGAACATATCCCCATAGATTTGTTTCTCTCTGTAACAGCATGTAACTGCAAGAGTTATTCCCAGTCTAGGAGCAATATAAGATGCTAGGATGCAATATTCTGTTTCCCCTTATTTGCCAGATGTGTTTCATTTGGCTGATTCCCCACTGAGTTACGATTTAACCTAGCATCCTAAGGCAACCCTTCACTGAGTAAGAAGATATTCTTGGCCGTGTTGTTTCTAGTTAATTTAGTGCTGAAAGATAGGAAAAGTAGAAACATGGTACTGTATAAAAGGAGAAAGGTAGAGAGCTGAAAAAAAATTTAAGGCAGTTTTCTTCAAGTATGTCACCAAAACAAATGAAAGAAATTAATTACAGGTGAAATTAATCTTTGGAATAATCCTTATTTTTATATAAAAGCTAAGCATTAACTACCAGTGGAATAAGATGTACCTAAAGTCATAGAAGGTTTACGACATATGTTAAAAATCTACATAAGTATGTTGGAAACAAGGAAATGGGGTGAATTTCGGAAGAAGAGGTTTTGTGTGCCTGGTGCATATCTGTACTAATTTTACTATGTAGTGAAAGACTGCATAATTTTTCAGTTTTGGTATACTCTATGACTCATGGGGGGTTTTGGTAGGTATCTTCTTCCATACATTTCTCTCATTAACTGCACTAAAACCATCATAAATAAGAGGTTTTAAGGATATGTCTTCTGGCTTTTTAAAAAGTGACTAATTTTCAGTTTTGCATTCTCTTATTTTTGAACTTAAAATCAAACAGTTAAAAGCAAACATATTTTAGAAGAATTATGAAAAACAACAGATTTTACTGTCAACCTTACAGTTCATGACAAGGAAAACTGAAAACCTAAATTAACAGAGTAACACTCAAAATTACTTAGGTTTCATTAAATGATAATATAATTAACAGAAAAAAAATGCTTGTACAAAATAAAATAAGTTTCTGAATTTGTACTTTTGTATTTTATATACCTTTATACACTGCTTTGATGTCAGGAACAGTTATTAGCATTATATAAGCAACTTTCAGTTTGACAGAAAATCTTCTGGCTAAAATTTCATTTCTGTGTTGGATGATCTCATGAACCTATGAAACCCTTTCAGAGTGACACAAACATCTGATATTCCAGTTTGCATATATGTTACATCCGTTAATGTTATGCCTAAGCACTAAACTTTAACAAATGGATTATATGCTGGAAAGATTCTTAGTATATGAATAGTTATTTGGGTTTGGGGTTTTCAAAATGGTTATTTTTACATAATTATTCTGAAATGCCTTTTTTTTTTTTTATTTTTTATTTTTTATTTTTTCTCCACTTGTTTTTTAAAATATGTAATATTAAAGAAAGCAAAACCACAGGGTGTAATTAAGCAACATCTAAACCAGCTAGCTATTTAGAAAGTAATCATTTGTAGTTAAGGGTTAAAAGAAGGATGTGACAAGAGTTAATATGGAGTAAAAGAAAAAAAACCTAGATGATATTCTCATTTTGTCTGAAACAAATTGGTCAATTTGGCCAAATTAATTCCTTGGGTTACTGCAGAAAGATTTTTCTGGAGTTTTTTCTAAGCTCAAAGAAGACAGCAGTTCTGTTAAGGGAGAGAGAAGAAATTAGTACTAGCACAAACGCTTTCAGACATGTCTGAAGACAGAGAGAAAGATTAGGCAGGGCCATGACAAATGCAATTAAACTTTCAGGTACAATACATGCCTTATTGAAAAGGCTGTCACAGATTTCAACGAGGACAAAAAGATACTTCCCTTTACCTCTGATCCAGTCAAATTCACAGACATCAGAAGAAGGTGAAAAACAAAAAAACACCACAAACAAAAACAACCCCCCCCCCAAAAAAAAAAAAAAACACAAACAAAATCCAACACAATAAACAGGGAAGTAAAGAGTAAGCAGGATGACAATTTCCTAATTTTTATTTGGCTCTTGTTTAGTGATTCTCTACTCTTGAAAAATTATCAGATCTGATCTTTATATTCTTTGCCTGTCCAGTCCTTGGCTTTGATTTTTTTTTTTCTCCTCATTATTTATTAATTTTTTGTTACTTGATGGGACACTTACCCACGTCACATGTTAGCTGGTATCAGTTATGTGTTGCCTCACACAAATTAACGGCTTCCTGGAGCTCATCAGTGAGGTAACCTTCTTGAGGTCACACTGTTCCTCCATCCCTGATAATTGAAACCTAACGTTGATAAACTCAGCTCAGTTTTCAAACAATGAGATCTAAACCTTTACACAAACACAACTACAATGCTCTCAGAAACCAGTTCACTCTGCACGCAAAATTTAACCATTGTGAGTCAGGTTTGTCAGTGCTTCCCAGCTAGCAATGGTGGACACATGCCAAATTTCACCTTAGCTTTGATTCATAAAAATGAATAAGCCCCACCTCATGAAGAGTGGAAAACAGACCTTTAATGTGCTTTTAGAGTTTCACATAAGTGATTTTGCATTTTAACGTGTAAAACTTAACTCGTCACGTGTAAAACTTAACTTTAACTCGTCATGCTATTTGCGTTATTTTAAAAATATGTATTGCAGAGGGTTTCAAACAGATACTCATGTAACTTCCTGTTTAACTGTTCTCAGTATTAGGAGAAAATATATTAATGGATTGAAATAGAAGAGCCCTACCGCTTCAATATTCTCAGCAACCAAAATATAAATGAACTCAGACAAGGCTTGCCTTTTGGCTTCAAATGTCATGCATTTGAAGCCAAAACACAGGATGGCAAGAGAAGTATGTACAAACACATGCTGAAGTTTACATAAAGCTGACAACTCCAAGGAGTGACATTATCATTCATTAGTTTACCACAAATTAAATAATCCTCCTCCTACAAAAGAGAAAGGTTAAAAAGTTGAAGAATGTGCCAGCATCTTGAGCTTTATGTTCTGTTTTACTAACAGTTAAGAAGATCATTTATGATAACCATGACAATGAATCCAATGGGACTGTAATGAATTAAAATATAACCAAGAGATGGATTGTACCAAGTTAGTGATTCTTAAATCCAAGAGAAAAAAAAATATTTTAGGAAAATCAATCCAGAATCCCAATAAATTCTCTGCATTAATCATAACAGCGTAATTCTCACATGGCTGATTTAAGTTCATATATGAGGACAATCCATATTTCCATATGCAGATACGTCTTTCTAGGGAAAAAAAAATTCCTTAAATCTGAATTGTCCCCATTTCCAGCATGCCTACATTATCCCTGCAGTTTATCATTCTCCAGTTTATGTTTATATAAACCACCCTGAATATTTTTCAGCAGAAGGCCTATAGGTTTTAAGTGTCCTGCTTCAGAAACCATTCAGCAACTTCCAGAGTCGGTCATGTAGTGTAATTATGAAGAAATACACTGAAGCATAACAGTTCTTTTCAAAGACTTTCGGATATTTCCACTGTAAAAAACCAAAACAAAACCAAACCAAACCCCACAAATAACACCAAACAAAAAACACACCCAACGTTATCCTAGGTGCAAAATGAAGCATTCTTTAGATATGGAGAATCACAGTGAAAACTTAATGTTCTAGAGTTCCCATAGCAAGTGCTTCTTGTATAATCAGAAAGCTTTTTGTCCCCCAGGATCGTATGCAAATTAATATACTTAAAATGTTTGCATTTACTAAGAATCACCTAATGTTTAGTGCAAATATCCAATTACTTATTTTAAAAAAAACTCAAAACCATAAATAAAAGATACACCATCCTCTGCGCTGCAAAAGATAAACAAATATAATATGTATTAATGCAAAAAAAAATAAATATTTGAGAATATTCCAGATTTTGGAAGGAATGTTACTAATGAAACATGACTGCTATAGAAAATATGAAATGTAAAAATCATCTCGTGTATAAAATAGATAAACTCACAAACATAAAATATAAATTTGTTTATATATAATTTAAATTTCAGTTAAACTGTATCATTCATCTGGGTAAATGATATATTTCAAATAGCATAACACCAGAGTATAAACTTCCAGAGATGTATTCTCATAAATAGCAGCAAGTGCACAGTCAAAAAGACCAAGAACAATCTATTGCTATTAGAGTCAATGTATTTAAACTTGGCACAGCTGCTCAACAATATGCATGGTATAGAAGGAAGAATTAGAAAAAACAGCAGTGTGATACTTTGGTGCAAAACCACCAAACATATGCTCTAAAAACATGTTTCAGGAGCACTTCAGTTGTATTTTCAACACTGCATTGAAAAATGTTTTGGGTGCCCATTGTAAGAACAATATAAATAAATCAGTGTACAATCAGCAAACAGCCACCAAGGTGCTTGGGGAGTGGAGCACTTGCCCTTTGAGGAGAGGCTGAAGGAGGTAGACTATTTTTGAACTAGAGTAAAAAAAAAGATTGGAGGGGGGACATAACATCAGCCTCCTAATGCTTATGATATTCCTGAAAAGGGTTTTTACTGATATGATTTCTGACTGAAAATACAGGAAAAAAAAAAAAAAAAATCTTTATGAGGAAAATTGAGCCTGCCAAAACAGATTATTTCAAGATTCAATTAGACAAAACCCACAGAAACTATGTGTGAACCTAGTGTTGACCCTCCTTTATGCAGGATTCTGGACTAAACCATTTTCTGAGGTCCCTTCCATCCTGAATAATTTCGTGATTCATAATATTGAGAAAAGTTGGGAGGAGGACTGGGAACAGATAAAGTTTTTAAGAGCTGATTTTTAAGATCTGAAGCACAAAACATTTCAATATAAGAGGATGATACCTGTTTACATTTTACTATTGAATTGTTCCTGTGCTCAGGGATCAGACAACACACATATAAATTAAAAAGAAAACGTGAATCAGCTGAGAAAAGACAAGCAAGAGCACCTGTTGGAAATAAAAAATGACTATATTATAGAAGGTCAAGAGATGAGACGCAGAGCTCAGATTAGGTGGTACAGCAGAGGTGGGGACTCTATACCGTAGGAGTGGTAATGGGATGGGAGCATCGGTAGGAGAGCAAGAGGCTGCAGGAACACAAAGGTCAAATAAGACTTGGAGAAGAGACGGAATTGTCAAACACAATGTCCCAGTTTACTAAATCTTGTGGAGTGAAAGACAGTAAGCAGGGTGATTCTGGTAGATACGGCACTTGAGATTATCACAGTGAGTCAAAGGTGAAAAACAATGTGATACTTTAAAAAAAAAAACTGACCAAATCCAGTATTGGCAGTAAATATTAAATCTTGGAGGCACTGATTCATATTTTAAAATTCTGTAGTGTCCCCCAGCAGTACTCATGACAGTCTTCTTACACATGATGCATGGAGCAATTACAGAAATTATGTCAAAACATCAGAGCCAGAGATTAAGCATTGAGACGGTTTTGTCAAAAACGCTGAGTATGAAACATTGAGAAACATATGTAGTGGAGCTGAATAAGGAAAGAGACTCTATTTTTATCTAGTGACTGATGTTGACATTAATTAGAACTCAATTTGCACTTTTAAAGCCATGGTCACAAATGAAAAGTTAAGACAAAGTTTAGAGGAGCTTTACAGAAATATCAAGAATATTCGGTCCTAAATCTGTTCCTTCTAAATGGGTAGGATAAAAATAGCTTAACTGGGAAGAATTAAACTCATATCCTCCCTATCAAGTAGTCTTGGCATCGGTGCACCTGTAAAGTTTCTTTTAGATAAATTCACTAGATTGACAATGGACTTTTAGTTTAGTTGGAATACAAAATCCAGTAACGATTTTCTTTTTAATTTTTATTTTCACTGGTTCTAAGCTAAGATATACGAAATATTCTCTGTGATCCCAAAATTCTGTTTCCTTGGAGACATAAATATTAGAAATGCTGCATAATCTAGAAGAAACAAGAGATTTTATAGTACAAGCGTGTCTCTGTCCAAGTTGAATCACAAAATATTTGCTGAAGGAAACTATAAACATAAATGTTTATGTTGTGTCAGCTGGTTTGGGGGGTTTGGGGGTCTTTTGGTTTTTTGTTGTTTTTTTGTTTGTTTGTTTGTTTTTTTTTTGTTTTTTTTTTTTTTTTTTGTTTTTTTTTAATTGAGGCATGGATTATGGTCTGAACTAGCTCTTAGACTGCCTTTGCAATGCTGAGGTCACTCTTTCACCCATTAGCAAATCCTAAATAAATGTCTCTTTTTCTGAACCAAGTGTTTAAACATCCGTGTAGGTGAACACCAACTATCTCAACATGGAATCCTGAACTTCTGTTTATGTGTTGTACAAATTCTTTCTGATAGTTTGGGTCCTGTTTTAGAAATTAAAGACCTTTATACACAGCATTATGCACAGTATGCTGTGCAATTAAGCAGCACATGACATCAAATAAATATTTTCCTTCAGCTAAGAGCAAGTAAAAAAAATTTAAAAAACAAACTTGTGGAGTGTGGCTTTTCTTTGCAGTTTAAGAATTTCAAATAAATTACAAAGAAGTATTAGTAAACACTAGGTACTATAACATTTTGTCACTTCCAAATTCGAGGTTGTGTATTTTTGCTTATAAATTATTGTTTCAATTAAGCAGTCTTCCCATTCTCACATAATTAACTCTATATAAGTTGTCATTTTACTTTCAAATAGCAGACTGGAGACTATTCAGCTACTAACAAGAAACAACAGTTGTGGTTTTAAGTAAACAAAGATATCAAGAACTGAAAACACTGTTATGCTGCCTGCCAAAAATACTGTATGTGTACTGGGATTTTTAGCAGCCATTTTATTGCAATCACTGGTGAAGTATTTTGTCAAATATCATATACTTACATATTTTAGGCAAATCCTGTGGATCTCTGACACAGACATATGTAAAAGAGATAACTGAAGAACTGTAATTACACCAATTCTCCATGTTAATAACATACTAAAGGACACACTTGCATTTTCTGAATGTGTAATTCCCACTGATAGTAAATTGACTACTCTTATACTGGTGTTCACTGGTGTTTAGAATTTATGTGTCAGTCAACCAACTGAACACAATGCATCATCCTTTTTATTTATATCAGAAGTTGCAGACCACTGTAAACTATTATCCCCTATATGCAGGGGGAAAAAAAAAAAAAAAAAAAAAAAAGCATAAGAGAGAGGTTATACATTGAAGCACAAAATCAGAAATTGAATCCTGTGGGGTTTGTGCTCAGCACTTACAGTACATGGACCAACGCAAACAAAGCTCCAAGAAAGGCAAAATTTTAAGGGAAAATGTCAATATTATACCCAAATATTGATACACACATACTAATTCATAGATACTCTATTGTCCAGAACCTGAAAGACTTTGGTGTGGAGTCAGGCTTCAGAGGCATCTGTTGTCCCTGCATGAGAGCAGCAGGGATGCTTACACCACAACGCATCAGCCTTGATGGTATATTATTAGTCTAAAAATATAAACAAACAAGCAAACAAAATCTAGTTTTGTAATGAAAGCAGGACAATCTCTATTTAGGATTATCTATTTATTTGCTAAATAACCAGATTTCAGAAGGACAGTAAGTAAAGCAAGCTTGCTAATTGAAATGTGACTCATCTCCCCAGTTACGAGAAATTGTCAGGTTTTTAACCACTTACACAAGTAGTTAAAAATTAAAAAGAAAATGCAGTGTTAACACTTAGAATTATAATACCACATTCTTTTTAGGTATTTAAAAATGCATTACTAAATAAATTTGGCTGAAAAATATGTAAGTATGTTAAGTATATTTATTATGTAGTTTCTAATAGGTAAATGTAAGCAGACTATGAAGTTGTCTGAGACATCAGAGATACGTTTTGGCAAACCTAGGATCAAAGATCCTCCTGTGATTTAACCTGCAGCCCATCTTGTCAGCTTCAGCTGATGCAGCCAATTGGCTAGATGTTAATCACCACTAGAGAGTAATGACTTACAGTGTTCTTGAGACAATGAATTAACGGATCTGTGGCAATCTGTCCTTCTCCACAGCAATTAGCAGACTCCACTCTTTACCAAGAGGCCGTGTCAGGACTAGAATATGAAATAACACGGGATCTGTGCCGTGTTCCCTTATAAAATTAGTGAGATGACATCCAGCAGGAAATGAGCAGTCATTTGGTCATTACCATGTCAAATTGCTTATAGAATAGGAGCAAATTACTTCAAACAAATGACTACACCAGGGAGGAGGCTCAAGCCTTTTTAGCTCTCCTGGTAAATCTGCACCTGACATTGAAGACAGCTGGCACGGTTTCACTGCACACCTTCTAAGCCTCTCAGGAGGAAAGGATAACGTTGTTGGCAGGAGCTCCTGACAAAACCATGTTGAGTGGGATGATCAAGCAGCTTTAAAGCCAAAATGCAATTTCCTCACTGATCCTCCACATTAGAATAGCATCTTGGCTATACCCCGAGTCCTTTTTTGAGCCAGCAAATATCTCCTAAGGGAGAAAGTATGCATCAAACAGTACTAATAATCGTATTTTTACTGTCTCAGGGACCATTTCATGGGTGAAGAGAGCTTAGTTTAATAAGACCTTGCTTCCAGCAAAGCTCATAATCTTATGCTTAACTTCAATCACATGAACGTTTACGTTAAAAAACTCAGAATAACTTGTTCTTGAAAGTTAACATATGCTTAAGAGATTCAGTCAGTTGGATCTCCAGACAAGAAAAATTGGTGTTAACATCATATTAGTCTAAAAGAAACAAATTACCAAGGTTGAAGTGTTAAATAGGGAATGTTGTGAGAAACTGATATACTGATGCAATCAGGAAACACTTAGAAACTTTCCACTTTCTTTGCTGATATTTCTTATTTAGTGAATTAAACCTTCAATTCTAGAAGCATTTGAACATGCCGAATGTGGAATTGAATGCACATTTACATGCACATAAAACCAGATAAGTATGCAAGTCAGAAATGTAGGCTTCTCTAATTTTGATTTAGATGAAGGTATATTCTTGTTTGTGTTCTGTATGAGGAACTCAGGTTCATACAAAGCAGTACAGACTAACTTGTGATGTGAAAAACTAAGTTTAAATGTCTTACTACTAACAGACTGGCTGTCCTTTAGCCTCATAAATTGAGGAAGGACTTTCACTGTCACATTTTCAGAATTGATTAAAAGTATTATAGCAGTTGTGAGTCACCTTTCATGTCAAGCTTTAGAGTATGGTTAGGGATATTCAGTATGACTTTTGTATGTGTGTATGCCCGGTGCATTTGTCTCTTATATTCAACACAAGTCTTGTGCCCATATCTGAGCAGTTAGTACTTAGAACTGTAATTCTACATTCCTATACTGATGCTGAAACAATGCGTTCTAATCTACAAAGCATATCCATTTTCATAAGAGATAATATGTATCTCCAAGGGTTTTTCTAATTACATTAAGCCCATTTAAACCTCTGATTACTGCAGTGAAAATGTGTATTCTTTAACAGATCAGACAGAGCAGCTTCAAGAAGCAGATGAAGGTACTTAATTCAGTTTGCAGTTTCATTAATGCACACTTCAAAATAATTTAGAGACATACTCAACAGCAGCAATTCCCCTATGGTTTTATTAGATACGTCTTTACCTTTTCCCCCATCATTATTTAAAAAAAAGAAAAAAAAAAGTATTATTTTGCAACTTAACACTGTATTTTTCTGATGCACAATACTGATAGTGTTGTATATATTTAGAAGCTGGGTTATTTGCAAAACTAGTGACAAATTCCAGATAAAAAGATGAATGCTGTAATGCATCTTTGACTTACGTTGCTTTAAGAAAAGGATTGCTTGTAAGTTTGCTTCTTCTCATGTAGATATTCTGCCTGACTACTTGAAGAGATGTGTTAATCTTTATCCTGGGCTCCACTTACATCTTTTACAACCGTGAAAACATCCAGCAGTTATAAAGACCCTGGGACACTGCCTGTCAGCGCTGAATCCTACAGTGAAGAGAACTTTATACTTATACTTTAAGGTACCTTGGATTTATTCCTCTAGAAAAGGCAATAACCCTGTAGTTAGTGAAGATTTCACGTTCATAAATTCTTCACAACATCATTCCTGGCCATAAAACCTCATAAAAGGAGAGGGAAAATGTTCAGATTTATGTTCTGATTCAGCACAAAAGTTTGGGAACTAAATTTTTTGTCAGGACTACAGAAGTTGTGAGAAGAGGGGAACAATGAGAAGTCTTGAAAAACAGCTGGATAAAGTTTCACCCCCTAACTCAGTGTCACAGATCACGTATATACAGGTTTGACTTCAGATGTATGCATTTAAATGCAATATAGACAGCAGTGAAGGCAATACAGAAAAGCAATCAATTTTCCAAAGCAGAATAAGATTGGATGCTGAGCTCTTTTATGGTTTTAATAAGCAATGGGATCCCAAATCCAAGCACTTGTTTAAATGTTGAAATATTTTTCTTTTATTCTTGGTTTATCAATTTCATTCTTAGTTCATCGATTTGGCTTAGGTTGTGAGTAAAATAGATTGTGTGACTTCTAATAGTGTATTATCATGACTTATTAGTTCCAAATGAGCCTTATGTCTCTCTGATGTGTCTGGGATGACTTTCTTGTCTCTGCTGTGCAGCTGCCCTTGGACTGAAACATGGCACATAAAAAACCAAATTTTTTCTGTTCAAAGGATTGAAAGCAATCTAAGACCCATTCTTACACAGACAAATAAGACATATTGAAAATCAGTTTTGATGTAACATATTAAAAATGACATTATATCTGGGCTAAGCTGACGTACATTGCTAGCAATATATTAGAGAAGAAACTTGAAATGGTGTTCTACTTTGGATAATCATATTTATGCAGAGTTGAAAAGTATTACCACAGACTTGCCATCACTCAAGCAAACAATAAACTAGTTGACTTCAGTAGAGCAGCCATTACCTCAGTAGTTGGTGATGACGAAGTTGGTGATCACTATTTTTGCCCTGATGTGTTAACTTTGGTTGGAAAGCACAAGGAGTTGTAGGAGTTGGAAATCACTGCGGAAGGACACTAACACAGGCAATGTTTATGCTCTCAAAAGGCTGTGGGAGCTCATTTTTTTTAGCGTCAAGAAGTGTGCAGGTTTAAGCCCTGCCGGGATCCAAGAGCACGTTGCTGTTGCCCTTCCCCACCTGCAGCCGGTCGGGCTGGAAGTTAAACACAGTCCCTGGCTAAAATAAGAAGAAAATATAATAAGAGTGATAAAACAATCTGAATAGCAGCAGTGGCAATGATAACAACTATAAACAGCAATAACAGTGAACAAGACAAAAGATATACAAAGAAATACCAAAAAATGGTCAAGGAGCAAGCCCGCCGCGTGTATGGCAAAACCCAAACCAGAAGCAAAAGTAAAAAGGCTGCTCCGCTGGACCTGAGATCAGCATGGTATGAATTACCCGGCTGAAGATCCCTTCCCCCTCTCTCTCTGCTGGGGAAAACTTGACTCTATCCTAGCTGAACCAGGACAAGAAGAAAAAGTTAAGGGGGATCTAACTCCAGTCTTCAATTGCCACAAAGGGAGGAGCACGACACAGAAGACAAAGTAGGACTCAAGAGCAGCACAGCTAAATGAAGAGAGGCACACAGGTTGCATGAAGTGAGATTTCAACTGTATCTACATATTAAGGAGAAGCATTTCCACAGTTAGGATGATTAAGCACTGGAACTGGTCCCAAAGAGATGGCAGACTCTCTCCTGGCATACTTTTTTATTTCTTGAGCAGACAGGGCCCAGATGATACCAGTCTATATCTGAAGTAAGCCCTGCTTTGAGCAACCATGACCCTAGAAGTCTTTTGCAGTCTACACTATTTTACAATCAAATCTTGCAGTCCTGGCAGATCTCCTGGACTCTACACATAAGGAGTTCAAACCCTCCCAAGATCATGTCTTCTTATTTAGAGCCCCCCTTATATAATTATGTTAAACTGAAAAATGAAGGTAAGCCTGTTAAAAAAATCATCTTTGATGTAGGAGACATTGGGATCTATTCCTTCCTATAGGTTAAGCAGTATATCAGAAGCTTACCAAAATATATCCAATGTTTGGTTTCTTCCCTTCCCCACAATACCTGAGAGGAAAGGAGGGTGTTAAAATATTTCAATTTTGTCCAACCAGGCCTTAGTGAAAATATGAATATATATATATTAATGATTATATATTAATGTACTTTTGGCTAATTCTTTACGGACTTTGTTGAAATATATCTGCTACTAGGTGCAAAAACATCTATTGATCCAAGAGTGAACAAACGCTCTTAATTATGCATTGTTGAAACTTTATTTTCCTGACACACAACACCAGGAGCCAATATGACACTTTGTAAATTACATCACACTGCAACTGATGTTTCTTTTGGGCAAAGCTGGAGGGGAAATGAAAGTTACACCAAATATTGTATTCTCAGTTGTAATTGCTTTTTTTTTTTTTTTTTTTTTTTTTTTTTTTTTTTTAAGATTTGAAATATACCTACAGGAATAATTCATTCATTAATAGCCTGTGTCCCTTTAGTCCACATATGCTTATGTGTATACATGCGCATACACAATTATGAGCAGAGGGAGAAAGTGGGAAACCGTCATCACTAACTTTTGTCCAGATTCAGAAAAGATTACTCTAGTCTCATATACAGAACATGTCAATCCTTGACATTTCCCTTAAAGGTCAAATTGTGATGCCAGTGAATTATATAACTTGCACATCTAGGTAAATTATTTTTTTTATTTGCTACACTCTGTTGTCCATCTTGTATGAAGTGCATTCAATCATGTGGGTGCCATATATTGCCTTTAGCAAAGCATAAAAAAACAGAGTGCGACAATAGTTTTTGGTTGAGATTTTTATATGAGAGAAAGAAAAATAGTTTGGCTTCTCTCCCACAAAATAATGTTAATTTTAAAACATGCTTTATTCAATTTCAGTAGTCATGATGAAACAACTATTAAGTAAATACTATTTAATATTCTCTCTATAAGCTCTATATGAGTAGAATATCTTTGTATTGTCATGTTTGGGCTGGATCCTACAGAGTAGCGAGAAATATTGATGCTTTAGAGCCTCAGGTTTTTGGTATGGTTGGGTTTTTCAAGATATTCACTAATATATGTTAAGCTAATGTAAAAATCTGAGTGTAAGATTAACCTAATTAGATAAACTATTATGTAAAAAATAAGTTTATAAGAGGTAAATGTTTTCTCAAAGCCAGATCCTTTTGGCAAGTGTGATGGATGCCCTCGACCATCCCTTAACCAATCTTGCAGTAGTTTGGTATAGGCTCCAAAAGATGTAAAGGCCTGAGCCGTAACTGGGCTAAGGTCCCCTCTAGAAACCACAAAAAGGAACAAAGTGACCTGGTGAACATCGATAAATATGAGCTTGGATCTCCTATCATGATGTGATTGATGGATGAACAGCAGGTTGTTTTTCAAGACTCATTCACCAAGAAACAAAATTGTGGTTATAAGGAGTCTCATGGTTACTTTTCCTGTTGTATGCCACTTTGACCATCCACTTTGTCCCATAAATATGACAGCTTAGGTGAGCCTTCTCTGATCTGTCCCTGCTAGGCAGTGAGGCTGCATGGCAGTGATCTCCCCCTGAGCTGGAACACCTCTCAAGGTTGTTTCCTGAGGCAGAGACCTTTTACAAATGACAGATCTTTGAATGAGCCCAATTCCAGTTCTTCCTAAATTGTAACTGGACTGCACACAAGGTGACTCTCCCCTTGAGCAGGGATGCCTCTCAAGGTCTGAGATTCCTTACCTGAGACTAAGAGATCCTTTCTTACTCAAGGCAGAGAGACCCCTTATTCACAGCAGATCCTCAGTAAATGACTGATAGCATGATGAATTAATACTAATGAAATCCATGTAGCTAATTCCATTAGACATAAACCTTTGTCCAAGTCTGAGACTAACATTGGACCTAGCTGCACCTGCGCTCCGTCAGAAGTTCAGAAAGGGGATCTGTTCTGAACCTTGTGACTCAATGAGAGGTTTTCCTTCCTCTTTGTATTCCTTCAAATAAATATAAACTGTTGTCCAAGTCTGAGACTAAGTTGGGTTTAGCTGCACCTAAATCAATCAGCAGTTTAGAAAGCAAAGGGTCCAACTCTGCACCTTGTGACTCAACAGGACATATTCTCTTACCTTTTTAATCTCATCTCTATGTAAATCATTCTAGATCGATTTCAGCTTGATTTTCCTTTGTCTGTTTCTTCCATATAGTAAGTAATAAAATCAACCTTGCCATCAAACTTTGCCAAGTCCCACCTTAAAAAATCCATATTAAAACCACTTTTGCTAGGACCTTTGAGAGTGATTTTTTAAGTGCTCTAAATCACTCATCCATGACAGTAAGTGAAAACAAAATAAAATAAAATAATTTCTGAAAATTTAAACCACAGCAGATTTTAATGTCTTGCAGAACAAGTAAATTATTATGTAAGTGAGAGTGTAAAATAAGGTTTTTTAAAGGCAAATTTACCCTATGTAGTCTATCTTGCCACAATTTCATCAAAGTTAAAAAATTATATCTTTAACTCCTTGAATCCATCCAGTTTGCTTTAGGATATTTGAATATTTTTAAGGCAGTGATGTGTGTTGAGCAATATAAACCTATTACATGAAGTTCATATTTCCTATTATCATTTCTAATAAATTCTTCTTTTAAAAATAGATGAACAATAGGGGTTTTGGATTAATCTGAAGAAAAGCTTTCAATATTATAATAAATAGTTCTACTCATGTAGGAATCTCTCAGTAGCATCAGAATAACAGCTTATTACTATAATAAAATTCTAATCAGGACTATGTTGCTGTGATTTTTTGAAAGTTTTTCTAAGATTTCTAACAGAGACTGTAGTCATTTTGGGGTACAACAATCTAAATATGTACTGAGGAAATATTGTACATAAATCTGAAAATTTTTTGTCTATATATGTTTATATAAATCATGATATATGTATATCACTTCACAAAACATGTGAATTTTTTATATATATTTTTTTTTATTTCTTTTTCTTCTCTAGTTTTTCCCCTTAGAGAAAAGATTTTTAATTAAATTGAAAATGCCTTCTAGGATAAAGATTTTTTAATTAAAAAAAATTAACTTTAATAAGTGACAAAAACATGATTTTTAGAAGGATAAAATAATTTTGATAAATACTAGGTGGTTTTCTCCTCAATAATTCAAGGCAAAATTAGCTTTTTAGAGGAAGAAAAAAAAAAAAAAAGCCCATTTAAGAAATAAGTTACCATTTAATTTTCATAAGTTTACAATCATAAGGGCCATCCTAGAAGAATGCTTAAAAGGTGGTTTAACCTACCACATCCAAGACATCTTTTAACCACTGAAGTTAAAATAAATTCTTACGATCACCTTAAGATTATAATTTGAATATAAAATGAGGTTTCAGAAAAAATAAATGAAACTAAACTTTTACAATTAAAAAGCGGGGTTATTCTTTTCTCTTTGTAACTGTTTGAATTCTGTAACATATTCTTTTCTTGACTGTATATGAACAATACAGTCAAAATCTTACTTTTGAAGTTTGTCTTCTTTCTATGGAAAGGATCTCTGTTCAAGTAGCAGGATTTTGCAAATAGACTCATGATTCAACAGCCTGAGTGTTTTGTCAAAATAGGCTACATACTAAAACATCTTTGATTTTTTAACTTATAAACTCAGTCAGTTACACAGGGCAGTGCAAGGGACCGCGATGTCCCCTGAGTGTCCCAACGCCTGTGCCTGTGCCAACCTCCCCGAGAAGCTGCTGCGGCCTGTGAATTGCTCTGGGGGATGTCGCCCAGAGGAGCGGGAGTGGACTGAAGGAGGCACCCCCACTGCCTTGCGGTTGCAGTGTCCGGACTCTCCAGATAAGCCTCCAAGGGGCAGAGCTGTGCTGAGCTGGGCCCATCCTGCAGCCTTTGTGGCTCTGCTGTGGAGGCCAGACCCCACATGCATTTGCTAAGGAACTGGGAAGAGGCAAACGCTCCTGCCCTGAACCCGGAGGCAACAAAACCCCTGGGACCAGAGAAAAAAACTCAAGGCGAGCAGATCTGCTGATCAGCGGATACGATGAACTTTAAAAGGCAGCAGAACGTTTTTCTCAGTGTGCACCCACCGTGGAACCAGACCCGTGTGCACCCACCACCGACGGACTGAAGGCTGAGGACCAACGGGACGCCGCTGGATCCATGGTGGTGACTGTTCTTGCAGCCCTATCCCCCATCCTTGCTTCATTTCTGCCTTTTCCCTCCATTCTGTCCTATCGCTACCCCTCTTCACCTTTTCAATAATAAAATCCTGCTTTGGGTATACGGCATTTGACCTCGTTTGGGTCTTAATCTTGCTCCCCGGATCATATCGAAACCTCCCCTGACATGGGATCGGGACAGGCTGAAGCAGTCAAGATTTCTGAGATACCTTTAAGAATTAAAATCCTCTGCTTGCTTACAGACATTGCTCCGAACAAAGCAAATTCCAGTAGGTTTTAAAAAAAGTCTTATTTCACATTAATTTTAGGTAAAGTTAGGAAGTTTAACATGCACAGTGATATCAAGCAGAATAGGACTCTGCAGACAATTTGGAGGGTCACTTTTTTTCTTAGTTACCTTCATTTAAATGAAACATCGTACTACCAGTGGCGATACTCTTCAGTGTAATCATTACCAGCTCATCCATTTTGAACAGGGCTTGCATTGCTTGATTCAGGCTAACAGAATTAAAGTTTTAAATTAGTATATATGTAGTAAGAAGTTTACTTTGAAAAAAAAAAACCCAAAACAAAAACACAAGCATTACAATTTAGGAAAGGATTTCTCTCCTTGTGATTAGGCAGTCAGTGCTATTTTCAAGATGGCAGAAAGCAGAGATACTGCTTCCTAAGAGCATCCCTCAGCAGCTTAGATCAATTCTCTTTTCCAGAGCACAATCTAGCTGCTGTTCTCATTCACATGACACATATTACTGTAGCTGGTTCCACTGAGCTGGGTTACGGGAAAAAGAGATATCTCTTTAAAGGTACATAACTTGGAATTAGCCTTTCGATAAAAGGGTTGTCTGTGTTTCCCAAACTAATGAGCAATTTGTTTTAATAGCTGCTTAATTATCAGATGTTTCTCTTAAAATAGAAGTCTAATAACTCACTGAATTAGACCATAATTAAGTAAGAAATTCTTTTCCAATGGTAATGTGTTTTCTTTCCTTCTCATTTCCTTTAATTATTTCTGATTTTACCCATCTCTTTCATGGCTTGATCTGGTATATATCCTCTTACTATTCATTGGACTTTAAACGTGGTTAACTACTAGTCTTCTGTAAAAATAAATAAATAAATTGGAGGCTGGTAATTTAAACTTCCTTCTGCCTAATTGGGTAGCTAATGGGAAGAATCTGAATCAGAGCTACACAAGTACTGCAAGCACAGTTTTTGTATAGCTCTGCCAATTCAGATACATTTTGCTGGGCACTGGAATGTTGGTATGGCCAAATTAATTAGAAAATCAACTACTTAATGGGAGAAGTAAATTAAAAATCGTTTATTTCTCTGTGGAAGGGTAGACAAATAAAAATATAGCTGTCTAGCTCCCTGTGGCCCAGTAAGCCTTGGGCTATTGGCAATTGGCATAGATTAAAGTAGCCTTCATGCTCTTAGCTATTCAAATCCATTGGATAGTTTCCTATAAAGAACTGCTAAAATCAGAAGCTGAATGAGGAATATTCTCTGTTCTTTATGGCATTGAATTTACCTAGTGCATATTTGTCACTGGTACATTGTTTCTAGGGATTAATTTAAAATTTTGTACTGTCATATTGGCACCATTTGTCCAAACAGAACAAGCAACCTTTGTGTCTTATTACAGATAGGACAGGTCTTCTAAGTACTGAGGAAATCGACCAGCCTAGCTCTATTATAAAGTCACAAGAATTCCTGAGGAACATGAGTTCCTAGCTAAAGAACGAATTTAGGTAGTCTGAGCTGAAGGACAGAGTAATAGGTAATTTAGTTGAGGCAGTTCAGCAAAATCAAAAGTCTTGTAAAGGTCTTAACTGAAAAGAAGATTGGTTTACTCTTTTTCCAAAGCAGAATTTAGACGGTGAGTTTGCTCACTCATTCCTGGTTTGCAGAGGGTTGCACTGCATGATTTCATATCTTAGATCATCCCTCTTTTTGTTTATTTAGAAGCGGTGTAACTGGAAAAGACTGGCAGACATTGATTCTATGATGGCAGAACATGCTGGGAACTGCTGGGAGCATCCATTTTCAAGACAGTCTAACAGTGGAAAGTCTAGTTATTTCTATGACATTCTAAACATAGTCATGAATCTTAATTCAGCTTTAAACAGATGCTTAGAACAAGACCTTCAATGAAGTCAAACCTAATCTGAATCTACTTGTCAAATAACAATATCAGTTTCTTGTCTGAGGTCAATCATCTGGCTGTTAGGTGTTCAAGAAATAAAATTGTACTGCTGCTCAAGGGAAGATAGGTATCTCGGTAACTTTTTCTGTTGTTTTATGGGAAAGATTGTATGCATTGTAATCCTTTTTGATTAAAACATGCAGAGATTAAATGTCAGTCAGAGATAGTTAAAATCATGGAGCTGATGGTACAGAAATAATTTTTCTTACCACTTGAGGAAAAGGAAAGTTACAGAGACTTGCATTACCTATCTCATTAATCTCTGCAGGACATGGGAAAAGAGATCAGAAGACTAGTCAATTATTTCTAGCTAAACAGAAAAAATGCATAAAAATTCCAGCACAGTCTATGAAATCTATCTCTGTACCTGAAAATGGACATTTGGTGAGCATGCATACATTTTCAATACTTATCATAAAGGGATACAAAATCTGTTGCTACCGTCACACTATGGAAAATGTTCACTAATAGTTTTTCATTACTTTTTTCACCATCTACAAAGCAACTTTAGAAGCTGTATAAATATTTTCAGACCAGAATGATGGTTGGTACAGGGCTCTCCACAGATAAAAACACAACACAAAACTGTAAGGCTTTGGAAAATCAAACCCTGTATGGATTTGAATGTAATTAAAGTCACCCCTTCCCTTCCTTCTTTCCCCTTGACCAAAAGCAGCTAAAATTAAATCAAGGGGATTTATAGAAATGCTAATGCTTAACAACATTTCAATAAATCACATTACCTACACATATGATAGTGCCTAAATATGAACGTAGGTTGCTAACCAAAGATATACAGTTGACATTTAAAAAAAATAAAAGACAATAAAATCCCTTAATGTTTTTTCTCTTTCTGTGGAATAATCTTAATTTCTCAAAAGTTGTTTCAGTTTCATTCTTTGATGGCATGAAAAACTTGCGATCATATGTTACTGCCTATTTGGTGCCACAATTACCTGTGGTTCTGTATGGAAAGTAATGTTAGTTTTGGTGACTTGTAACGTCATCAATAAATACAGAGTTTGAATTGAGTCTTAAGGGTGTATGTTACAGGAAATGTCCTCTGTCTTGGTTAGAGTGAGTGGCTACCAAAATACCCAGCTACGAAAAAGTCCCCCCTTTCACTCAAACCACAACAATCTCACAAACATAAGATGAAGAAATATCCTTTAGGACGCTCAGAGAAAGTAAGTGTGATCAGAAGGACAAGTTAAAGAATATCTAAAGCAGTGTTGTCGAGCTTATTTAATTTGTGGATGTTCTTCTGGATAAAATGCACATTTATTTACAAAGGTACTAAGGCAGTTGGACTAGATGTTTGTTGCAGGTTGCTTCCAACTGTCTATTCTATTCTATTCTATTCTATTCTATTCTATTCTATTCTATTCTATTCTATTCTATTCTATTCTATTCTATTCTATTCTATTCTATTCTATTCTATTCTATTCTATTCTATTCTATTCTATTCTATACTATACTATACTATACTATACTATACTTTTCAGTCAGCTTTCACAGACCTCTTAAAAAAAAAGCAGAGAGATTATAATTCATGCATTAAAATCTGCTGCAATTGAAGTTTTGTACCCTGAAAGAGGATGGGGAATGCTCCCTGTGTGAATACTTGGAGTCCAACAGTTTCTGAATGAAAAACTGTTTTGATTACTCGCATTCCTGTGAAAACAAGAATTAGTTTCCATCTGGTTGAGGGAATAAATCCTAACTATAAGAACATGAGAACATAGTTCAAAAAAGACAGAACACCTCTTTCGTGGCACATGATGGGAAAATCCAAAAATGTCTGAGTCAGGTAGGATTAAATTTTTTTCATTATCTGTCTATACTTATCATCGTCACCTAGACAATATATGTTGCCCATATAGCTTCATTTATTTTGAATCAATCTCTCTTTTTTTGGTCAACGTAGCCTGAAGGAATTTATTGTTTAATTTTTTAATTCCACCTTCTTTTGAAGGAGAATGTTTCTTCAAATAAACTACATCTATACTCTTTTCCCAGGTCTCAATACATGTCTGGGATGCATCCCAATTCTTCTTTCCCACTTCTCACTCTTCTCCAAAAATAAACTTGTGAATGAAAACCTGAGTGTGAGAGCTGGAAGAAGTCACAACGTATTCCAACAAGTTCTGCAGACCAGATGCTCAGGGCATCTGGACTGCACGATGTTCTGACGAGCTGGACTATTATTTAGCTCATAAGTGATCCTGGAGAAATGGAAAGAAGCCAGAAACTTAAATTTCTGCCCAATTTCAGTCTAAAATAAATTAATAATTCTCCAGTATCAAGTTCACACTTGATGAAGGAAAATGGCAGCTTTTAGGTAGCAGAAATAGGATAGAATGAGTTGGTTTTATTTTCAGAGTTAGCTTTATATGTCATTATAACATATATTCTTTTAGACACTTAATCCTCCTTCAGGAAAAACAAACTCATCTTCAGAAGAAAAAAAAAAATCTGTAAAATGTCTTAGATGAAGACATGCATTGCATGTTTTTATTTTTTTTTCCCAAGTGCATATGTATTCATATAAAACTTTTGCCATTTTAAAGACTAGCTTAGTGATGTGCTCATGCAGGGAAAAATATCTTGTTTTTTACATGGTTGATTCTGATGGAGGTTAAGCTTAACCACCAAGAGAGTTTTAAATATTTTGTTGGTTTTGTTATGCAAGTACATTGATGTTGCGCTATTTATTATCTGTTCTTAGAAATATTTTACAATTGGCATGAGATAAAGTCTAGTCTTCCACATCTCTAGTAGTTTTTGTCCTAAGTATGGGGATGTGTGTGTATAATCTATTTTTATTCTCATTACCTTCTCGTTGCTCACAAAAAAAAAAAAAAAAATTAATCCATTACCCTGACAGAGACTGCAAAACCATTAATTTTTAAATGGTTACGGAATAACAGGGTAGTTTTCTGTTTCAAGTTGAATTGCTTATAATGTGGAAAAGGTGATATTATCAGACTATTACTTTTATGAATTATCATAAGAATTAATAGGTATTGATGTTGTGAGTATACACAACACTAAGCCTGTGCAGTCTGTTTATTTAAAGGAAACATTTTCTGATCTGGAAAAAAACAATGCATGGTACTAAAAATAAAATTAACACTGAACAGAATTATAAAGTGTAAAACTCCATCAAATTAACTGAAAGTATAAACAGAATGAAAAATGCAAGAAAATATCAATTAGTGTTGCAGTAACCAAAAGCTAAGCACAAAGAGGCGAAGTCTGGAGAAAGTTGTGTTAGCAATTTCAAACCAGGTTTCTTTCTTTTCTCCCAAATTTTACCACTGCTGCTGGAAAGTTGGAAGTCAGTAACATATACTCATGTCTTAGCTGCTAAGTGGTAAGCTGTTAAAGTTAAATATAAAATAAGGTGGGAAGAAGCCATGGCAGTTTAAGTAAAGTAGATGGTCCAATATTCCCATTTGCCAAACTTGTGGAATACTACAATAGCCATACTGAAGAACTATTGTGAATGGAAAGAAGAGGCAAGGTCTTCCTCCTGGAGTGGACCCACAGTACTCATATAGAGGCCAAAAAGTTCAAAACAGTAAAGCAGGAGAACTTTTGTGTCTAAATCAGCCAGACAGTTCTCTCAATGTATGTAAGGTATTAAAAAAAAGCCCAGCACAGAAAAGGTGTCTGAAAAGTTCTTTACTGGCTTTATTCCCTATCTCACACTGAGCATTTTCCCTTTACTTTGCAGAATCACAGAATTACAGGACTATTTAGGTTGGAGAGGACCTTGTGAGACCATCTAATACAATGCTTCAGCTCAACCAGGGTGAGCTAGAACAGATTGCACATAACAGTGTCTAGTCAGGTTATGAATATCTCCAAGAATAAAGACCCCACAACCTCTCTGGGCAGGCTGCTCTGGTGTTTGACTACCCTCACAATAAAAAAAGTTGGTCTGTATTCAGGTGGAGTTGAAAGTTTTTTAATTTATTCCCACTGCATCTTGTCCTGTCAGTGGACATGGCTGAGGAGAATCTGGCTCCACCATCCCTCCCATCACACTTGTTGTTCACTCAACTGCTTAGGTTTTGGCTTAACACAGTTTATGTTAAGGCGTGACGTTTGCTGGGAGAACGGTCATTAAGTCAATCAAGGAGCAACAAGCACTTAGGACACAATGGACTGGAAGGGACAAGGACTGATCTGCAGACTGACAGTAAGGTATTTACACACATGGAGAAGCCCCTCAGCCTTCTCTTCTCCAGGCTGAAAGTCCTCGCTCTCTCAGCCTCTCCTCATAGGACAGATGCTCCTGTTCATTCATCATGTTCATGGGCCTGTGCTGGACTCTCTCCAGCATGTCCATATCTCTCTTGTACTGGGGAGTCCGGAGCTGGATCCAGCACCACGGATGTGTCTCACCTGATCTGAGTAGAGGGGAAGAAGGATAGCCTCCCTCAAACCGTTAGCAGTGCTATCTGAATGCATGGCCCAGCTCTTGGCCTTCTGTCACACAGGAGTGCACCTCTGGCTCGTGCAGCCCGGCATCCACCGGGAGGGACCCCAGGGCCTTTTCTGCAGAACTGATATCCAGGTGGTTAGCCCCAGCGTGTACTGTAGCTGATCCTCCCCAGGAGCAGGGCTTTCCACCTCCCCTTGCTGAACTTCATGAGGCTCCTGTCAGCCTGTTTCTCTAGATCATCTAGATCCCTCTTAAGAGAAGCACAGCCATGTAGTGCATCAGACACACTTCCCAGTTTTGTACCATTACTAATGTGAAGAATATGGTCGTGATTCATGTTAAAAATATAACGACTTTAATATGAGGAGCATGGGTGCTGCTGGTGTTTTGCTATGTACCTAATTTAAAAGAGATGTATCATGGGTTTATTGTTAAAATGGTTTGGAGGTTTTGGCTGTTATTTTCTTCAAGTAAACACAGACTCATATGGACTGTTATTTCGCATGTGGAAAAGCACTGGAAAAACCCCTGTCAGAAGCCCCTAGCAACACTGGATTGTACATGCAGAAAAGAATGGAAAACACCAGAAAACCCTGCCTCAACACCAGCAGAAAGGTTAAGAAAATATGAGAAACTCCACTGTGCTTGCGTGGACTAAACCCCACCCATTTTAGGAATATGTATCAGGCAGAGTATAAAGAGTGGTGGGTTTGTTGACTCATGGTTGTCACGCATCCATCGATGTGGCATCCTCGGGCCATTGGTGCAGAGCGGAAAACACATCACCCCCCCGGCTTGGCGGCATACCGAACCTTTTTTTGTTTTGCTTGTTCTTATTTCAGTAAATTCATAAAAGTTATTTTCTGGTTCTGCCTCTGTATTTATAACAGTAAGCTTGCTAAGTATGTACCCTGTCCCATCGTCCAGATGGTTAGTGAAGTTACTGAAGAGGATTGGATCCAGCATTGAGGTACACCACCGACCAGTCTTTGTGCCACAGACCACCGCCTTTTGGTGTCCCAGGTCTGTCTTCTTGCTGTTCTCGAAGACTGGAACGACATTTGCTCTTTTTTGAGACTTCAGTAATCTCTCCCAGTCTCTATGACCATTCAAAGATAATTGAGAGTGGCCTTGCAATGACACCAGCAGCACCCTTGGCACTGATGGGCGCAACTCATGGACTTATGTGTGTCCAGTTAACTTATGTATTCTCTGAAGTGATTCTCTTCCATCAAGGGTACCTCGTCCTTTCTCCAAAATTCCCCCCTGATATCTGGGTCTGGGACCCCTAAAAGTCTATCTTGCTAGGAAAGACTGAGGGGGAGAAGGCATGTAGTAACTCAGCCTTTTTCATGTTCTGTGTCACCAGAGCTGCTGCCCCATTCAGCAGCGGATGCACAATTTCTCGAGCCTTCCTCTTCTAAGTGCATGTGGAAGCCCTTGCTGTTCTTCACATCTTTTGCCAGATTCAACTCCAGATCAGCCCTGGCATTCCTAACTCCAGCCCTGCAGGATCAGACAGCAGCTCTGTTCCTCATGGGTCACCCACCCCTGCTTCTGTGGCTTGTACTCTCCCTTACTGTGTCTGAGTTCAGCTTGGAACTCCTTGCTCACTTGTGCAGGTCTGCTGCCCTCGCCTGATACCCTCCTTTTCAGGACAGGCCTTTCCTGAGCTTGGAGGAGGTGATTCTTCCGTATCAGCCGTTTGGCTTGGACCCCTCTTCTCTCCAGAGCTGTACCTATGGGGTATGAAGGCAGCTTGCACATGCGACCCTCCCACGAAACGACAATGTCCACACGAGCTGTATGTGGAGTACTCTGATGCAGGTGAGCAACTATATTGCCAGAAAAGCATTTAACAGGTCAGGAAAGTCTTTCCTGCTTCTTACATACATCAGATCCTTCCTGCTTCTTATATACATCTCATCCAAGTTTCTAAACTGAAGGCTGGATAAACCCATTATCAGTATTGTGTCGTAGATTAATGTGGGAATTTTGTATGTGACTTTTACATTAATCATAGGTGTCTAGAATTTGGGACACTACAGAAGTCATCTAGAGACATAAAATCAAGATTACTGTCCAAAATTATTAAACTGGGAAAAAAAAAGCACCACCTAGTTATTTGTAGAATTTGTTCATTCATGAAGGATATTTTCTATAAGAAGTGTGTAGCACCTTGATGTACCAGCAATAGAAATGTATTCTGTCTATAGGTTTTTTTTTTTTTTTTTTCTTTCTTTTTTTTTTTTTTTTTCAATACGACTAGACTGCTTTTAGATTGGAATAGCAATGCTGCAGTGCTCTGTAAATGTATCACCTTGGTTGTGTGCTAATTTATGCATCTCCTCCATTGTAGCTGTTTCAGTTACTTGGCAAAGTCGATGTTATGCTAATTTACACTCCCCATTGATGAAGAACACAAGGGGATACATGCTAGATTTAAGCAGAAGATAACACCTTTGCTAAGTTAATAGTGGCGAGGGACAGTGTCTGGCAGTGATTTGATGCTATTCTGCATACTTCTATTATATCAAAAATTCCAGTGCTGCAAAATGAATGTGATTGTGGTTTCAAAGAAATTTCTTAATGCATTCATTTACAAATGGTTAAGAATCTGGTATGTTTTGTGTATAAAACTTTCTGACTAAGGCCTGCTACCATTTTTTTTTTTTTTAGTTTTTTTTTCAGAGGTTATAAATGGAACATTCCCATTATGATAGTGAAGGATGTTCCATGTGTAACCTCTTTAAAATAGTCATTTTGTTTTAACAGTCAAACAGTATAGGTTGCAGAAGATTCTTTTTTCTCACTTTCAATAGAATTTTAAAAACCCTGTTATACTCAAAAGTCACTGTTGTCAGAATTGCAATTTTTGACTCTCAAAAATGACCTGAAAGTCTTTCCACACATTTTCCACACTCATTTTTTTTTTCCTTTTTTTTTTGTTTTGTTTTGTTTTGTTTCGTTTTGTTTGTTTGTTTGGTTTGGTTTGTTTTATTTTCACCGCAGCCATATTTCTATCAACACAAAACTTACCTTATTACTTCTACAGAAGCAATGAATACCAGAAAGAATGTAACTTAGCAGGGTTACTGTGGTCTATCACTAAGGATCACGTTTTGCCTAGACACTTGACAGCTTGAAAAGATCTTTTAGAACTGCAGAGAGCGTGTACTCTTCCAAATACACCTCATTATTTACCATTAACAAATACTATTCTTTTATACTTGCAAATTTCCTTATTACCATAATACACATAGTAATATTCCACTGATGAAGGCACAGCCTGTGTTCATTTCAAAATAACAAGCACTCCTCAGTAATTAAAGAATCTTTAGTCTTTCTATTGTACAAAGATCTCCCAAGGAAGCAAAATAAAATTCTCTGTCTCATCATCTGGCCTTACCACTGTAGATGTGAGTTCATGTTGTTCTTCTTAGAGGTTTCCTTCAGCTGATTCATCATGTTTAATTACTACTCTCATTGAACTTCTGAGGTTTGTATATATATATTAAATTTAGATTAGCAAATATGTGACAAGAACTACACAAATCTGGAAATACCCAAGTTCAAATAGACATTGTATTTCCATCAAAAAGTGGATTTTTATGAATTTAATTTGTGTTCGAGAATAAATCCAAGCACTTGCATAATCCAAATTTTATCCAGACTCTTGAAAAATATTTAAGTCTCTAAATATACTCTTCTCCTGTTTCAGTGTATTGATGTAACATTCTCATGGCCAAACCATCAAAAGGGATTATCAGTTCCAATAGTCTAAAGTCTCTATAATTTTGAAAAATACAATCTTATACATATATTTTTTCCTTATTTAAATCAGGTATAACCACTTTTCTCTGCAGGTGAGTACAAATACTATCTGAAAGATCAGATTTGAAAGATATTTGCAAGTGAAGGTCAATTGTGGTTGTTCCGTTGCTAACTCTGTCCATACTTTTCAGTTCAATTGTATATTTTGAGAATTAGACAGTGATAGTTAATCAGATTTTAAGCTTGATTCATTAAATATGTAAAGGACAATTCAGCTTTTTAAAGGATAGATAGCAGATAAAATATTAATATAGTAGCAGCAGAACTAGAATTTAGAGGAAAAAGAATAATACATTAACTTCCGATTTTCTGTTTTCCTTGTTCTGATATCATTAAGAAAAATCCTGAAATACTGCTACTCAAAAGATGAGAGAAAATTTAAATGAGACATATCATATACTATAAAGATATTTAAATTAATATATCTTTGAATCATATCTGCTGGGATAATTGCAGAAATTTGAAAACAATTACACAAACTAACTTAATGACAGTCAGTAAATTTCAGAAAGCAGAAAAGTAATTTTGCTCATTCAGTATAATTTCTTGTAGAATTTCAGGGAGAAATGCAGTACAGTAGTTGCACATGCACAAAGTGATTGTCCAAAGGACGTGATACCGATTTAAGACATGTATCCTACATGTGCTAAGTGCTTCTCAGAATGAAACACCAGGGCACAAACAGTAGAGTAAAACCAGAATAACATTCGTAACTACTGGGCTGATTAAATGCCTTTTTCCTTTAAATAAAAAGGGGTAAGGACTTAACTTCATGCAGAATACTCAGTTTAGAAAGGTGATATATTTCCTGGTTTAAGATCCTCTGAATTCCCCTCATATAAGCAGAACAGTATATATTTGAGCCTCAATATTTCAGATCCTGACACTTAGTGACACTTTTAAGATGTAAGTTTACATGCTGAATAAAAAGGAACCTTAAAGTGAATGGGTCATCTAAGACCTGATTTTCAACTTGGCTGTCATTTTGGCTTCTCTCTTTAAAGCACAGTAATATTGCCAATATCGTCATTTTTAGTGCTGGTTTTAAGAAAATTTTCTCTTCCAGATCTACAAAAGCAAGTATTTGGTTTTAGGGTTTGTTTTTTGTTTTTGTTTTGTTTTGTTTTGTTTTTTCCAGATGAGTCAGGATAACTCTTAATTTTTAGCAATCTAAAACTAAACTAAAAATATTAAAAATTTAGGAATTTTTAGAAAAATCAAATAGTAGATAGAAAATCAGTAAGAATTCTGTGTGAGACAGTGGGGCTGCAAGTGAGCATCATGCTGCTGTTTCTGCAGTGATACAGAATTTAGGCTGAAGCTGACATGTGTACAAAGGTCACACATAGATATACAAGTAGATTTTGACTCCATGGTATAATTTACCATAATTATATTTTATAAAGAAAAATAAACATTAATATTAAAATATTTATATAAATTTAATATATTAAATATAAATTATAATTATATTTATAAAAATATTTAAATATTTAATTTACATTAATATTGGTATTTATATGAATTGAATATAAATATAATTTTACAATAATTTACTTGTCTAATTATCTTGGAATGAGTGGTCAGAACAGTTTAAAATGTTCATATTGTGACTTGAAATACAAAATAGATGTTTTGTTTAATCATTCAACAAATGTAATTTGAATTATTATTAACAGAAATATCATATTTTGTCAGTGAGATTACCATAAATACCTATTAGACTATCTAAACTGTGAGTCTACTTTACTGATTCGTTACCTCCTCCTGGTGTAACAAGATTAGGTCTGAGTCTATGAAGCTCTGATAGCAACTGATATGAGCTGAATTTTATTGCCCTATAAAAAAAAATTACATCCATGTGAAGGCATCCTGCATGGGCCAAAATCCTTGAGATTTGTCTCTTTGGTCTTCAAAGCTAAAGATTTTAGGTATTGAGTAATAAAAGCAAAAAAGAGTAGAGCAGATGTACTGAGTGAGACAAAGTAGATAATGGGTTAGAACAAGAACTTGATTTTTCCAGTGTTGGACTTTGTGCTCCTTCCCTGTCCTACTGCCTTGCATTTCAGCCCATCAGCTTTCCTAGGGTTTTCTAGGTTACAATATGGTTCATGATTTTTCTCCCTTCCTACCCATTCCCTCAGGTGTGCTGAAAAGCCTCCTTTCCATTACTCTGAAGTTTGCCTTTTGGGTCTGTTCTTCGTTGCAAGCAAACCTTCCTCCTTTTTTTCAGGGTCCCCAGACACGTTTATGGCTCCCTATGTGATTTTATACTCATTGTCTGGGGCTGTATTCTGGCGGTGGTCTCAGCAGAGCTCGTGTGTTTCCAAAAAAGAGGTAAAACACTAGTGAATTTCACAGAGAATTGCTCTGGGATCACATCACATTATTTAGTCAAGTATTTAAGAACAATGCTTCCTGGTGCAAAATATCTCTTCCATCTTTGTCCCTAGAAAAACAGCCCAATGGCCTCTTTTAAGACCATATAGTGAAAATTAATGCTATGGATTATTTCTAACACTTTATTGCATTTTTATGGTTGATTTTTTTTTAATTTTCTCTGCTGTCATTGTATTACTGCAAAGGGTCTTTGTGGTTCTCCTCTTCAGCAATTTTATGCATATGTCACTAGTATATGCCATTTCCATTCAGATTTTTAGATTAAAAAATATGCTGGGTTTTATTTTCCACCATAACAACATTGTGCTAACAGTAACTAATATACAGAAATTGTACTGTTACTGAACTCTTTAACTGTCATATTGCTCCTGAAAATATTTCCAGTTAACATATATAAATAAAGTAAGCTTTGCCCCCTCAACTTGATTTATTCTTTGATTCCATTTAAAATAAGGACACACCTATCTTCTTCAAAGAATGTAATCATGTAGGTAAAAATGTCAAGCATTTCAAAATTTGATAAAACAGTTACCCATATAAAAAGTAAAAATGAAAAAGTTAATGAAATCTGCATCAACTATTTTTAGTTTTCAGATCTTTGAGATTCTACTTGTGGGAAAGACAGAATTTGTTTATTTTCAGCAGTCTATAACATTATTGATGATAAACTTTGAAGTATAAGTATTCATCTAGGAAAAAGAAAGCAAAATTAAACAATTATAGAATGGTTTGTTTCAGAATTACAGAATATACATATATATAGAATTATGTATGAAACAAAACAAGAAAATGTTGGTAGTAAAGGTCTCTCTTCACAGACAGATCACATTTCTCTCTTTAAATAATAATAAATTCTAAAATACTCACTTATACCTTCCCTAAACATAACATTCTGAAATAAATTAATTATCTGGATGAAATCTCTAAGTCAAGTGGGGTTTAGGACTAATTTTAAGTTTTTTTAAAATTCCCAGAGTAACATATGATATTTAGTAGAGCATGCAAACAAATGATTTTACAAATTACTGTGTGACAAAACAGTTTAATAGAACAGCACCTAGAATGTTTCCATACGTTGTAAAGCTCTGCACCAACAGCATGGAACACTGTCACATCCAGCACAAGCCCCAGCTACATTAACAAACTGGGACCTCGGGTCAAGCCTCACTGAAATCAATAGAAGTGTCCCCCAGTCCTTGAGTGGGTTTTGTAGAATATAGACAGAGAAGAGAGGTTCCTCTCGGCGTTAGCCACAGAAGATGATACTTAACATGCTGTCATCAACGAGTTTTATATGGGTTGTCTGATCCTCCCATTCCTTCTAAGAGTACAGATAATTTTTGCCAACAACAGCTAGTTACTTGCCTAACTGCGCTGTTCTACACAAGGAGCTCCATAGTCTGAGCACATATATATGCCTGCTTGAGTATGTAAACACAGGGCAGCGAATAGAAAAAATACAGTAGATTAACTTTCTGTCTTTACATTAGATACCAACACCTGAAGACTCTTAGTGTCTTTTACCTGTCGTGAAATTGCAATCCATTTCATATTTTCTTGTTATTTTAAGCAATTCATAAAAAAACCTGGTTTCATAAAGATATGAATGCTATTTTCTCTGTTACCTAAAAGAAATACACTTGTATCATGGAAGAGAAATGAAGTATATATATCTGCAAGAACTGTAATTTAAAATCAGTTAAATAATTTCATTACCAGATCTGATAACTGAAGTTACTGAAGCAATTAATTTGTAATTAAGAATTTTAAAGAATTAAACTTACAGAATTTTAACATAGAGAATAATTGAAACTTAGGGATACAGTGCAACCAAGGGGTGCACTGTGAACCTAAATTAACTTGCTATATCAAAACATCGCTAGTACAATCCACGTTCTTTGCATCAAGAGTCATAATCAGTAGCACAAGATTACAGTCTGCTATCCACATGATATTAGATGTTTGTCAGTATGACTCGAACGGGACAGGAGCATCTATTTACAGCAGATGGTATTCTAACAACTAATACTCATTCCTGTGACATAGCCAAAATATTTTTTGCCCTGGAAAATACATGCTTTCTAGGTTCCCACCTGAACTGGAAATGAGAACAGTTTTCATCAGCTTGCTTCACCTCAGTGCTTCTTGTATGTCCATGCATGTAAATTTTTTTTTTAAGTTTGGCAACATAAGGGTTTATATGGGAGTATTCTGCAATTCCTGCTTGCCTACAATTTGTACACATGGAGTTTCTTCCCACAGCCACAAAAGTCATAAAAAAGTAATAAAAGTCTTCTTAATAAGTCATATAAAATGGTTTCTATCAGTTAAAATTATTTTGAAACAAATCTGAAACTCTGTTGACATCAGCTGAATTTCTCTCTTATTTACTAGGAGATAATTAAGCCTCTGCATATCGGTGGGCACACATTCCTGCTCTCGAAAAGTTAATGCATATATTTCGCTGTAAATAATTATCAAGACTTCAAAAAGCTGTAGATGTCAGTTAAGACTTCTATATTTAATTTCATTTTCTTGGTAAGATTTACAGCAAAGTATAAATTGTGCCAGATTTCTGGGTTTTGTAGCGAAAATTAGGCAGTTTACACTGGCTCTAGCTCTGACTGAGATATTGATAATGTATGAGAAAGATATTTCTGTATGCGTATATGTGTGTATATATATATACATATATAAACATGTTAAGGCAGGATTTGCCAAGAAGTAGCTAATCTGAGGCATGAACATCATGTATTTCCCACACATAAAGCAGATCAACACTTTTCCAGAATCAAAAGTGATCACTTGTGTTCCCTGGCAGGCCTAAAAGTCAAAGTCTGTTAAGGTAGTTCCAATGAAATGAAGAAAATACTTTTTTCTTCATCCTGATGTAGTAGTTTCTTTAACCCAGTGCCCATTTCACAGTTGAGTTGCAAACTCCAGAGCAGGTTACAAGGGAATACCGAGGGACTTTCATTTATACTGCCAGCAGACATAACTTTAATGCTGTTCTTGCATTTAACATCTTTCATCAGTTTACTGGAGCATGAGTCCTATAGTGTACCTCATTGAACTTACCAGTACCTAAGATAGAAATACATTTACAGAACAGCTCCCTAGAGATTAAAATGGAAAATCAGTTCTTTTATTGCAGATGTACTAATTTATAGTGTGCGATTAGTATAAGCTTTTCCATTAACTCACTGAACATACTAATACCAAAAAGGATGTGAACTGAGTTGCTTCTCCCTCTCCCCAGTCTTCTCTGGGTATCTATTTCTGTAGCATAATCAGCTTTCAAAGCAAATGTTTTGCAATAGAAGTAAATGATAAAATTATTCCAGAAATACATAATTGAAAGGTATGTTTCAAAGTCAAAGGGATTATTTTCACTATGATATTGGAAAGCAAAGCTTTAACTGGAAAGATTTCATGTAGCTCTTCTTGCAAGCTGATTTCTGGTAACATAAAACATTTGCATACTTTCAATTTTACACTGATCTAAGCCAATTTGTCTGGTAAAGCTGATTTGAGATGAATTCTCAATCAAAATTAATGGGGAGAATTTGCAAAGACAAGGGAATTTCCCATTTTATTTCTTTTTTAATAAGAGATTAAATAACAGAGTAGAGAATGAATATCACAGGAGTTAGTATTGCAAATCTCTGGAAGTTAATAATGTAAACAAATAATTTGTTGTTACAGTATGATATTCATCCAGTTCACTGGACAGTTCAGAGTTACCCTCTGAATTTTTCCTTTATTTTTTCTGGAAATGTTATTTAGCCAAAATTAAGCAAACAAACAAACAAACAAACCAGAAAATTGTCAGGTTTACTTTTGTCTGAACTCTTTCATATAAAATAAGACTTGCATTTAATTTTTACTTTAGATTGCACATTGTAAACAAGGACTGAGGTTCATAAATATCACAGTCAATGCTTTTATATTTTGTATTCACACACTTTGTTCCAGAAAATGGACAACTAAGCAAGATAATCTGTGAATGCTTCTACTTTCTACTTGTTTCCCTTACTCCCAACTACTTGGAAAAGAGTTGGAACCAAGCCATAAAACCAAAACAAAACTTGTTACTTTTTTGGGTTTTTTTCCACTTTTGTACAAATATCCTTCAAATTTCCATTCAAGAAAACAAAATGCTTGCATTCTTTATTATTTAAAAAAAACAGTTCTCTAGGACAGCTTTGATTTCTTCAGAATTTTGTGGTATGAATACCAGATAAATGTACCAGGATGAACTGTTGAAAATCATCCTGATTATTAGCTGTAAAGGCAGGAAAAGAATTATGTAACTCAAGCATAAAATAGGTTTAGAAGGTTAAATAGACATTCATGGATTTTATCTTTATACCCCAAATAAATTTCACATATAAATAATAGCTAGTTATTTTGGGTATGAAAATAAGGAATAGATATTAAATGGATATTTACATTTAGCAAAAAGAAATATAATTAGTGTGTTACTTCTATTTCATTTTCTTTTAGATTGTGACAAGGTAGATCACACAGGCCATTGTTTTTCAGCATTTTAATTTTCTTTGAAGAAACTGACAATTTTTCTTTTTTTTTAAGATCACAATTTTAAGTATGAAACTGAAACTGAAAATCTTCGATTTTTACACATTTTCACATCTTGTTTGTGGAACATGACTGCTGCAAGCTTAACCATGACATTTAAGGGAAAAAAGTTAAAAATGTTTAAAAGTTTAAAATAAGTGACTCTCACACTGCTAGCCCACTAAAGTATTTATTTTGCTGACCAGCTGAAAACCTACTGGTCTTTTTATATTTTTTATATTAAAAAAAAAAAAAAAAAAAAAAAAAAAAAAAAA
>NW_020799144.1:11902054-11914212 GCF_003259725.1 Athene cunicularia | reverse complement strand
TTTTTTTTTTTTTTTTTTTTTTTTTTTTTTTCTTTTAACCATAAAAACAGTCTTTATAAAAAGTACTGTGTATACAGACCAGTTCCAAATAGAATTAGCCCAAATCTCTAAGATTTTTGTTTGGAATCTTTATAGATTGAAATGTCCTATTCTGCATTAAAGCAGTTTGACTTAACTGAACAGCAAAGTGCTTCTGTTGCCATAAGGATACAAACAACCTGTAATGAGTTGCACTAATCCAGCACATTCATTCCCTTAATTCCCTTTGAAAAAAAAATGGTAATGTCTCATAACTGACTAGGAAAAAAACTTCAGCAGATCAATAAAAATACATCAAGGTAATAACCACAGCTCCTATACAGAATTAAGTGAAGAAGAATAAGGCACAGTAACCCAGATAAAGTTTTTTCTATTGAATTATTTGCACAAAGACAATCTTCCTTTGATACTTGTCACTATGCCAACTGTGAGGTGATGAGACTATAGTTTATTATTTTAATAGCTTTCAGAGTGCTAAATTGGTAAGAGTAATCCATAGTTTATGCAAGATAAATTACATTTTTTATGTATCTTATTCTACTTGGTGGCTGAGAATCAATTTCACTGTGAGACAATAAATGCTAGGACAAGATCCAAAATGTTTAAAAGGAATTTTTTTTTAAAGGATAGAAAGACAAACAGGTAAAATTTCTCTCCAATAAAAACTTTTCTTCCTCTCTGTTGGAGAAATTTCTCCTCAATGGATAAAGTTTCTCCTGACTCATATTGAACAGTTTTCAGATCTTTTACTTATTTGGTGATTTCACCAAATGTTTATTTATGTGGAATACAACTATAACTCAGCAAAGTGTCTTTATTAGCAATTACCAGTTTTACTTGTAGCTTCTATAGCCACCTGCAAAATTGCTGTCAAGAACATCATTCATGTAGCATTTCGGATACTGTCTTTATCATATCTTAACAAATCGACTTTCCATGTAAAACTAAACTCATGTGTCAATAGCTTTGAATTTCAAGTAGTAAATTTAGAAGGATTAGTAAACCGAGTACTTAAGTTGATCTTGAGAAGTAACATGGAGTTGTATTTTCTACCTGTGAATTATTAAGTTTATATGCTTAACTGAAAAGCTCTGTTCTCTTCTGTTTTGTCTTTGATAAGGCATCAAGCAAGTCACAAAAGCTGTTACTGTGTTATCAAGAATAAAACTGAAATACCTTGTCCTTGAAAAAAACATATTTCGTAACACTCTATTAGATATTGTTTCCCCCCTCATTTTATATTCTCTCAAGTAAAAGTCTGCTCAACTCTCCGCGTGCGTATGTAGCAGAGAGTGCTTCTAAAACAACAAGCCGTGAATATGGATTGAGTCCATTTACTGCAATGACTGTCCTGACAATCTTTTTGAGAGTATGGTGAGTATATTTTATAAAATAGTCATTACATATTTGGATAGAATATTAACATCCTTAATATTTAAATCTGAAACAAATATTAACAGGTACACATAACATTCTACAGGATAGGCCTTAGATGGCTTCCTTAAGGTCAGAAAGCAAACCATGCTCCTTTTCCATTTCAACTGGTCGTTCTTAAACATTTTCCAAGGTGTCAGGTATAACATTTTTCAAGGTGTAAGGATATGCAGCATATTTAGTCTGACTTCTTTAGTGCTAATGATCACTAAACTGATGTAGTAATGAGTTAAAAACCACCACAAAGTCTTTGACCGACAAATGACACAACCATTGATTTGAGAGAATAGTTTCAAAACCCCCATTAATGTTCTGGCCTGGCTAAACCCCTGGAAGAGGCTATCCTTTGATGGAGAGAATTGCTGACTAACACCGGTATACCATGACAGGTGGCTACGCTGGGGTTATGTTCTCACCACACATGCTCTGTTTTTCAATTGAAATATGGGAAGGGCAAATAAAATACTGAATAGGAACAGAAGAAAGTAAAAAAAAAAAAAAAAAAAAGGCTGGTAGAAAAAGGCCACTGAAATACATTCATATTGTATGTAAGTGATTCAGTGTCCCACAATGGGCAGAATTTTTTCTCACAGCTACTCTTATGTTCAGGGCAGCTATGTACCTCCAAGTCTGGGCAATGAATTTAGCCTCAAGTTATCTGCAGTGCAGCTGATACAGCTTAGATAGAGTTAGATGATGCCCAGAAGTATAGTAAGACATTAACAGATCCCTAGGGGGGGGAAAAAAAAAAAAAAAAAAAAAAAAAAAAAAGTACTGTGTCTACTGTGTCACAGGTTCTGTGCACACAGAAATAAGTGACAAGTCTGATAAGAGACTCATTAAAAGAATTCTGACCCATTGCATTAAATAGAGCTGTGTACAAAGAATGGGCTGGTGGCAGAGCCCAAAGTAGAGGGAGAGGTTGGTTGCATGGGAGGAAAGGGTCGGGGAGTCAAGAATAAGAAGTTCTGAATATTCCAGAGAAGCATAGAGTCTGCAGTATTTAACTTATTAGATGCAGATTTTTACTTTAAAAGTCAGTATTTTTGAAATTCCAAGCCTTTTTTTTTTTTTTTTCAAAATCTAAATTGTTTATATAATTTAAATAATGTTTCAGGCAGCATGCGGAATTTACATCCAATACATCCCAACTTCAGAAAGCAGAAAGCCGTCACCAGGTAGCAACATAAAAGCAAAATTTCTCTGCTATTGTGTGGAGGGATGATTAGTGGTTTCCTCATATAGATTGCTATTTTTTTACTTTATCTTCCTCTTTTATTTGGGGGAAAAAAAAAAAAAAAAAAAGTCTTTTATTCAACAATAACTTTTTAGAACAATGTTGACAGTCATTAATACAACCAGGTTTGATACAACTGGATCAAGACCTACAGATTCAAACATCATTTGAATCTGTGCTTATGTAAAACACTGCAAAAGCTGGAAAAGTAAAATTCTCAAATTCTCTAAATTCTCCAGTTCTCCAGCACTCAAAACCCTTTTGTTGTTTTGTTCTTATTCATACTTTGTTAGAAACCCATACTTAAACTTGATGAACTGTGAAAGCTAGAACAGAGGTATGAAACTAGTGAAGTAGCCTGAAGATGACCCAGGAGATGAAGGTAGTATTATTTAAAGGGAAATGACTAGGGTATTTAAATAAAGACCTAACAAACTATTTAAACAAAACATCTACAAATAAGACATCCTTTATAAGCAAATTACTTAACCTACCTAAAGCTTTAGGCACCTGTGTATTCCACTGTCTGTGACAAAGCTTTTTCCACTCTCAATTAGCATAGAAAAATCTAATAAATAAGACTAAATGACTTAAATTAAGTGTTTAAAAGTAAATTATTCCCAGTCCATATTGCTGCAACAGCTAGAAAATATTTTTTTTTTAAAAATGGGTCTAGCTAAAAAAGTTGATTTTGAAAAGAAGTTACTGTCCCCACTCATAAATCACTCCTATAATCCACAACAGTTCTACAGAAATCAAGGGAATTTAAGTTTACAGCTAAAAGTAATAGAAGTGTCATAGCAATTAAACGTAAAGGTTGTACTTGATTTAAATGACAAATGGGTGTCTAAGCAGTGATAGGGTCTCATAATGGCATAATGCAATTTGAATGCTAATTGATTAGTAGATTGTATTGGACAAAAGTATTTAGTGATTTATTGCAGTGTTCTTTGATTAGATTTGTTACATTACCAAGAAGGTTTTTTTAAGTGAATCAGGTCTTTTTAAAGATTTATATATAACAGAATTCACATCAACTCTTAAATCTATGTAGTGCATAAATCTTAACCGTTGTAACAAGATAATGAAAACTGTTTATATAAAGCCACAGTTTTTAAATACAGTTATGCTAATGCATTTTCCTGTAAAAAGCACAGAAAGAAGATACATTAAATTTCTATTTGTATTAGACATTCTTTCCACAATATGGCCTGAATTATTATATAAGGTTAAAAAATAATGCTGTAATTTCTACATTTAAAAACCTCATGTGAAGGCACACATGTAGAAGTCTTAATTAGCCATTTCATTGAATTTCCTATGGGAAGGTTTGGGATTAATTATGAGATATTTATTCTGCAAACTTTTTTTTCTTGAGGTTTGAACACCTGAAATTGCTAATGAAGCATCAATACTAGTCCAGATTTGACAAGAAATGTTACTGAAAAAGGTAAATCAAGGATTTTTGGGGGACAAAATGCCCCAAATCCTTAAGTGTCAAGTTTTAATGGTGAGTGAACATTCAGATTACCATGTTTTTCTTAATCTGTGCTAAATGAATTCAATATCAGCTGTACATACCAATTAATGGGAATATTAATTCAGTAATGCTATATTTTGTTATATCTGAGACAGGCATATTATGTGAGAAGCACTAATTTAGTTTAACATTAAATATATGAAACATAACTATCCACATCAATGCCCAGATTATTATTGTATCTACAATTTTTAATTTTACCATTATACAATGCAATATTTTGGTTTTAACTTTGTTAACTTTATATAGAAATCTTTACAGAGGAAATGTAATGTTATCTCAGATTAAGAATGTACTGAGAAACACCTTAGATTCAAATTTACAATATCAAGAGTTCAATTTTTCAATTAATACCTTACACTAATTAGATACATTATTTAATTTATTTCTGTGGGTTGTGTGCTTTCACACGTGCTGCTCTTTCGTCATTTTTTAACCTTATCTGCAGCACAGCAGAGAACTCATCCCACTTTAAGGCTTCTACTTAACTTTTCATTGTTAGAAGGTAGAGTGTAAATTAACTGTAACTAATGTCTCTACATTTCTATTATGTCAAACTGAAATTAGTCTTAAAAGATAAGAATAACTTCCCTATCCTGAGAAACTTATCAGTTCCTAACACTTTTTTTATGATTAACCAGATCTTGTCTATTTTTTAAATTTGATTCCTATTTTTAACAACTCTAATATTTATGCACATAATATGTAAAAATGACTTTTTTTTGAGAATTATCTTTTGAGTTACATATACAGGGGAAATTAATAAATTCCCTAAGCCATCCCAGTGCCTGGGAAGTCTTTTAATTACAAAATCACTTCACTTGGTTACAAAACTGGTGTGTACTATTTTTCCTATAGGTTATTAGATCTCAAGGTCCTATTTCCCACCATCTATTTAAATTTCCCCTTGTTTAATTTTACTGGTCAGTTACCACCCCACCTTTTCTGGATATTGAAACTGGAGCCATACACAGGACCCAGAAACCATTGAAAGGTTAAGTACCAGCGTGATCATATATAAAAAAGTATATAAAACAGCCTTTCTTTGTTCAGTGTTTATTTCTGAGGTGCATCAGTTCTGGATTTATGATTTCCACTGGTGGTTACTGCTGTCTGGCAGGCTCTCCTGGGATCTCCCAACCAACTCATTGACCTTACTGTTGTCCCAGCAGTTTAACTTATTCTTGGCCTTGTCATGTGGACTTGATGACACTTCCTTTGGTTTATGACCAGACTCTCATTTTGCTTTCTGTGGCATTTGCTCCTTCAGTGCCTCCAGTTTAGCATGATTCTTGTCTATGCTGTGTGTCCAGAGCATTAACCTCTCCCGCTACATCTGTGCAAGCAAATGTCTCCATGGCAGTGGTCTCAGTGTCAACCAGCCCATGCCAATACTATTCCTCCTTTTATTCACAAAAATAGGATTGTGAGATGTAAACTACCGACTGCATTATGAGTGTCCTCACCTGTGCAAATTCTCAAACTGTGCCTTGAAGTGATGCCAAGGACCATTCTAGTTTAATAGTGAAGAGATTTGAGTTAAAGTACCTGAGTAGCTAAAGCCTCTGGATGGTGGCTAGTATGAAAATAACCTCTGGTCTGTAAATTCATTTTATCTCTGTATATCTGATTATCAGTCTCCAACTGTTTTATTCTGGTCTTCATTGCCCAGTTCAAGCGCCCAAGTGCCCTTGGACCTTCCCAGTGACAGTCAGGCTTACAGACCTGCCTCTAGACATAGGAGAAAAAGTATTTTGATTTTTGTCTATTTAGTTCTGCTGGAGCTTTTCTTATTTCATCTACCAATAGGCAGTTGTAGCACGTAGAACACTGTAATGTGGTCTTATTTTCATAATAGAAATTTTAGTCAATCACTCAATCACTCTAGATCTGACAGCATACAGTTTACATACCCTCAAAAAACACTGCTTTTTTTAAATCAAGATAAAAACTTTTACAGATTTTTCCACAAGGACATATTTTTTACTCTGTATGCACTTTTTAAAGCAAAAGTAAGTTATAAGACTTATTTTGTGTATATTCAGGCTTTTTTCTCCACCCTAAATCTACTGAGATACTATCATGTAGTAGGAGTACATGGCTATATGTACTAGTTTGTAAATTTTTATGTTTGTAGATTACATTAAAAGGTATAGTCTGCTAGGAATGGAAAAATAATCTAGGAATTACCTGTGAAAATCAATTAAAAAAAAATAAAATCAGATCACTATGTCCTGAAAACTATAATTTTGGAGGAAAAAAATCTATCACATTTCCAGTGGGACTGTTATATAAACAACCAGGAAGATGGAAGACCAGCAGGGTCACATAACTTAAAACAGGCTATAAATTGTATTTACTATACATATATTTTACTAACTGAAGTAATTTAATCTAGCAGCGTGTGTATATACTTAAAAATATAATTATTTTCAAGAGGTTGTACACAAGAATCAACAAAACCACTAGAATTTTTAATAAAGTATAAAACAGAAGAGAATAGAAATTTCAGTTGGAAAAGGCCTATAATGATCACCTCATTCAACTACCTAACCAATTCAGCACTGACCAAGAATTTTTTTAAGGGCATCAACCAAATGCTTCTTGAACACTGACAGGCTGGGGGCATCAACCACCTCTCTAGGAAGCCTGTTTCAGTGTTTGACTACCCTCTTGGTAAAGAAATGCTTCCTAATGGCTAATCTAAACCTCCCCTGATGCAGCTTCCAACCATTCTCAAGTGTCTTATCACTGTATACCAGAAAGAAGATACCAGCACCTCCCTCTCTGCTTCCCCTCCTCAGAAAGCTATAGAGAGCAATGAGATCACCCCTCAGCTTCTTTTCCTCCAAACTAGATAAGCCCGAAGCCCTTAGTCACTCTTCAGAGGACATGCCTTCCAGTCCTTTCACCAGCTTTTTGCCCTCCTCTGGAAGCATTCAAGGACTTTCACATCCTTCTTAATTTGTGAGGCCCAGAGCTGCAGACAGTATCGGAGGTGGGGTTGCACCAACACTGAACACATCGGGATAATCTCCTCTGACCAGCCGGTCATCTGTGTTTGATGCACCCGAGGGTGGGGTTTGGTCTCTTGGCTGCCGGGGCACACTGAGGGCTCACGTTGAGCCTGCCCTCAACCAGCCCCCCCGATCCATTTCTGCTGGTCTGTTCTCCGGGCACTGCTCTCCCAGTCGATCCTTGTGCCCGGCATTACTCAATCCCAGGTGTGGAATCCATCACTTGGGTTTGTTAAACTTCATCCCATTAATCGGTGCCCAGTGCTCCAATCCATCTAGATCCCCCTGGAAGGCACCTTGTCCCTCAAGGCAGTCAGTCTGGTATCCAGTTTGGTGTCTTCAGCACCAGCCAGTCACCAGTCACCAGCCAGAGGTAACCCCACTCGCTACAACCCTTTGAGCTCTGCTCTTCAGCCAGTTCTTCACCCAACAAACCATGAACCCGCTCATACCACAGATGGACAACTTGTGCAGAAGGATGCTGTGAGGGAAAGTATAAAAAATCTTACTAAAATAATAAGAAAATGTATATATTTTAATGAAGAAATTAATGTAAGTTAAAGGTTATTAAAAAAAGAAAAAAATCAGACACAAATTTTGACTCTAGTTATTCTGGTTTTGTTTATTTTTCCAAACAGTTATTCATCCTCATGAAAATATTATTTTTTTTTTTTTAATCCAAAATTACTGGTGTGTAATTCAAAAAAATAGAAACCAGAAATTTTAGTCAATATTGTTTTTCAGGCTTGCTTCACTGTTACTCCATGTGAATGGTAGTCCACAGGTAGCTAGTACTGTTAAGCAGATGGAGTACACAAAAGATTGTAAGACTAAATGGCCAAGAACTGACAGCTCTTGCAACTCACTGAGCCATTTAAGATGAGCAATGAGTCAGAGCTGGAGTCCTACTGAGAAAGATCAATAGTGAATGCATTATCATAGTTATTTCCAATGACAGGAATAATAACACAGTATTTATTTCTGGCACAAGGTTGTTTCAAGCATCATTTTTTCCCCTCTCATAATTTGGGATGTACCTCATTCTAGTGCAAAATAGAGATATCTCACTGTGTTTAATACGATGACTCCACTCAATCTAGCTACTAAATACATTTTTTTCACATTATGTTGGTTAATTAAACTTTCTGTGAAGATTGTGGTAATTGAGTATAAGGCTCCCATTAACAGCAGTCAGACTACAAGGCAGTAATGTAGCTTTCTACAGTTTTAGCACTCCTCTCTGTGAAATACAGGGGAATAAACAAACAACTAGCCTGCAGCTTTATGTCAGCTGAAACACAGAAAAAGCAGGTAAGAGGAAAGAAATCAAAAACATTTCTCCTAACGTAGGAAAGAGACTACATGGAGTACAAGGAGAGTAAAGCTAGGAATAATTCAAACGTTCCTGACGGTATGAATTTTTGCTAACTTTAGCCTCTGCGGTCTTTAATCTGTTGATTTTCACTAAACTCTTTAGATCGTAAAACTTTGACACATTGACACCTTTTTTCCTTTCCCTAGTAAGCCATCATGAATATCCCATGTGGAAATGTAAATTGGCAGCTATTTTCCTATTTTCTATGCAGTAAACTTCAAGTATATTATCTGAGCCTGTAAGGAATAAAGGAAAAATCATAACTAGAATTAAAACTGAAGGCTTTCTAGCTTCTGGTTCTGTGATCCTGTATGTATTTATGATCATCTAAAATAAAACATTCCTCATATAACTATCTGAAAGTGCACTTTACCATTTAAAGTTAACACTTCAAGTTTGGTAAAAGAAATCCACATCTCCTAATTTTTAAACCCCTAATGGATTCTTTATATACACTTTTTCAGTAAATTTTGAAAAACAACTTTAATTTGACATGTTTATTGTCAATTGCCTTGATGTGTTTTGCTTTAAATGTCAACCCCTTGTCACATGGGTGCAATTTATTTTACAACTTATCTGTTGATTCCTTAGGAAGTATTTTTACTTCCTATAAATTGAGGGTTACTTTCAAAGGTTTATATATCTACTAAATAACATTTAGAATATTACCAGGAATTTCAAAGACAAAAAATTAAAGTAGGATAAAGAACAGATTTTTTTTTAACTGCTTCTCCGTTTGTTTTCTCAAGTCACTTGTCTCCAGCTTTTTCTAATTTTCTCCTGATTCTTTCAGGTAGAATCTTCTTGTTTTAAAAAAACCTAAGCAGTAAGACAACTGTGAGACTGTTCTTCCTTACATTTAAATTTGGATGTTCTTAGCAGTACCTTTATCAAAACCGTCAGAACTTGTTTGCCATCTCCATTTTTTAATCTTCAGTCAGATTAGAAACTCTTGCCTCTGACGTTGCTATTTACAAATTGGATAGATGAAGGAAGGAACTGAAAAAGATATTGCTCATTCCCAATTTATTCTGTTAATCCTGGGCTACGTTCAGCCAGGTAGACATCAATGTTCAGGTAGTAGAGAACATCAGTATATTATTAGTTGACTTGCATTCCAAGTTGCATTTTGGAAATCACAGGGACTTAGATTTTCCTTAGATCCAGCAGGTAATCAGGGAAAAGAAATGATGAATGCATGCTTCCACAGAAAGTACAAAGTGGATTTTCAGGTTCTAGTAAGTCAGTTCTGTTCTTCAGTTGCCAAGCGGTCCAAGAACAAAACGTTCCTGAAGTTTCTTGAAAATGTGCTAAGAGCTTTACAAGTGTGCTAAGAAAAATAATCTAGATTTATTATTTTCTGATGATTTAACTCTTTTGATTTTATAATTTTTCAGGGAAAATACATGCTTTCTGAAGGCATAATAGTCGTAAATAGAAAATCTTCCTTTAATTTTACTGATCTGAAATGGTGGTATCAACAAACAATCACATTCCAATTTTACATAACTCAAATTTGGATATTCCAAGTATGGCATACATCTACAGAAACATAAATAATAGGTATGCTATAGGTAAACAATAGGAAAGCTTTCCATGTCCCTGAATGATTTTCATAAAGAAAAATATGAAAAAAAAATATATATTTTAGGCATAGTAAGAATTTATTCTTAAAATATTTATGAAGATATAAATTCCCTGACAAGTCTCTGAATGGGATGGTAAAAGTTGCGAGCTGCCAATATAGAGCAGGGAAATGAGGCAGCATGTGGCTAGCAGTCAGACAAGTCCAGTAGCCCCTGCTTCATACATAACAGCCATGAACTTCTGTTTTGTTGGGAAAAAAAAAAAAATGCTGAAGAAAAGTATGACTACCAGGAGCTCCTGCTTTGTCCCAGACATCATCACCCACTGCTGAGGTAAAACTCCAAGGGATTCACCTCAGTAGCCATCCTCTGAGTGCTGACTTTCCACATGAAGCTCCCTGGCCAGAGACTTCAGGTATTCACCTAATCTTATGTGTCCCAGAAAGCTCCTGAACGCTTCCAGAAAGCAATTATTTGTTAATGATATAATTTTTCCTAACCTACACCTTGTAAACATTCAATATTAACATCTATAGGAACACACAGAAGGCCACATAAACCTTCAGACATTACTTTTTTTGAAAATAGGGAATACTTTGATGTTTGCCTGTTTAGCAGATACTCTGTTATTTGAGGAGGCAAACCCAGCTGCCTGTTCTGCACTGAATTTAGCCATGAACTTTGGACTAAAGCAATAAGCTTGTAAATGTGTTAAATAAATCTCAGCATCTACTCCCATGTTCTCTCTGACTATTACACTTTCAGGTAACAAGATTGTATAGTTTCAGCTGAATCTATTAACAGGCACTTTTGCAGCCAAGAAGTACTTGTTTGTGTGCATTACTAAAATTTTGAATAGCAACCATGATTATCTTGTATCTATCAGATATGAATTATCCCTTTAAATCTGCCACTCAAAAGCTTCTTTTAATATATTGTTCTTGTTTGTGTTGTTCAGAATGGATTTCATTATCTCATGCACTCTGATGGAGTGTTTTTCTCAATCAAATGCAAAACAAGTGGTTTGAATAGCATCTGGAAAATTATGTCTGCTTAACCCCTTGAATACATTGCCAGTTATAAATATCACACGGCCAAGATCTAGTGTCTGCAATTAGTCGTGTCCTTCACTTTTTTCTGCCTCAAGGCAGGTCTTACCATCACACAGCCATGAACAAACTCAGGGGGTTCTCCAATATTCCCTGTTAACTTCACCCAGAAGGATGCCTTTTGTTCTTGCCCTAGTAACGGTCTATTCCCTCACTGAATAACAATACAGATATCTACACATTTTCTAGAATCAAAAAGTAAAACATTTTGAAAACCATACAGTTGAATGGGTGATCCTGGGTTAAGTCAATGATTACTGTGTGCTGAGCTACCGCTACCATCAAGTCTGAGAAACACACATAGTGTCTAAGAAGGTTGACCAAATCTAACACAACACCCAGGTATGTCTTTTGTCTCAAATCTAGAGGGAAATAAGTTTCTGAAGGACCACAGACATTTGTAATATGTGAGGGTTGAAGCAAATATGATCATCAATCTGTTTTATATAGTCTTCAGTAATTAATTTCCAGTAGTTCAGAGCAATTGTTAACTAATTTGGTGACTTCTGAATATTCCCATTGAATGAATATCAACATAAAAAAACCCCAAAACCCTGGAACCCAAGTAAGGCAAGTAACTAGGGAGATGTCTGAAGATTATAGACCTTGTTATGTGCTTGTTATGACAAAATCCAGGATTTTCTAATCTGCAGCCACCAATCTGGCACTTTATAGATATAGATATAGATATAGATGATAGATATAGATATAGATGATATATAGATTAGATATAGATAGAGATAGAGATAGAGATAGAGATAGAGATAGAGATAGAGATAGAGATAGAGATAGATAGAGATAGAGATAGAGATAGAGATAGA
>NW_020799144.1:11878096-11902004 GCF_003259725.1 Athene cunicularia | reverse complement strand
ATATAGATATAGATATAGATATAGATATAGATATAGATATAGATATAGATATAGATATAGATATAGATAGCTATAGATATAGATAGATATAGATAGATTAGATATAGATATAATTAAATAACTAACTACAGGAAATAAAATAGAAGTACAAAATATATTTGTTGTGCTGAATTATGTTTAATATATACATATATATATATATATATATATATAAATGTATATTTTATTGCTTTTTAATATTACAGTCTTTTGGAATATGTCAATATTTGTAGATTCCTTAGTGGTTTTGGTCTGTTCCATTTATCTGTCTAACACCCCGATTATTTCTACCACAGTATGGTAGGTGGATGTATTTCAGAATTTTCTTAATGAAGAAAAGGAAATCACAATAAAACACTACATAAATACTGAAGAAAAATAAAATAATTAAGATGTATCTTTTACTAAAGATATTGTATCATACTTCAGTCCAGACCACTATCTTCAGAATAAAAAATCTGGCTTCTGGCGATAAGGAGACAATATGGATGATTTTAATTATTTACTTCAAATCATGTAAAAGAAGTTCATGAAATTAAAATAAGACCTGAAATTCTAATATAAGACAATAAATATATCTTTTTGGATTATTTCTTTCTATTCATGTTGAAAGTACGAGAGCATTTGAAATCAATCAACATCAGTGGAATGTCTCAAGCAAAGAATCACAAGAGAAAGAAGTTTCTTTTATTTATAAAACACTTTTTACACATAAACTTTGAACTGATCAGCGAAAACACTAAGAAAAATCAATAATATTCCTAGTATCTTTCAGGTGAAAAAGAAGAAAAAGATGACATTCCCTGCCCCTTGCATATACACTACCTGTGACCATTTAAAGACAACCTACACTTACTTTGTGCTCAATCCCGTAGAGAAGCTTCTCAAAAACTCCAGTTAACTTCTGAAGTAATTCTGCAAAGTGACCAAGTGACCCCAATTTTAATGGACTTTAAGAGCCTCACAGGGTTTGTTACTGGAAAATTAACTTGTCCTTTTTAAAGACACAATCTAGAAATACACACTATTTGCTGACTTTCTGAAAGAGGACAATCTAAATAATGTTTTCCCATAATCCAAAACCCAGCATGCAATTCTCACAAGAAAACTGTAGAGACAGATTCACCCTTTTCTGAATGCTAAAACTGAAGCTGAACAGCTTTTCATTTACAATCTGTGTTTGCTGAAGATATTGAATGTGTGTTCACAGCCATTAATAATTCTTCACCAGCAGCTCAGAAGAATGAAACCCAACGGCTTAGGGTTATTAATTTTCAGCTACCATGAAAAATCATAAGGATCTCATCCTGTTTAGCTTGTGAAGTAACAAATGCTTTTTGCCAGATATCAAATGCTCTCAAACTTCATCATGCAAAGAAATGTCTGAATAAAGATTCATACAGTATAACTCAAAAGACCATTTAAAGAATAACTGGTAACAATAATCACAAAGAAATTTATATTTGACATAGAATTCTTTAAAAGAAATAGCATGAGCTCCCCAAAAGAATATTCTGAAAACCTAATAAAGAAAAATATTTTACAGAAAAATGTAAACCAATCCTTTTATAACCTATCAATTTTATTTTTTTTTAATAGACTAATTATTTAACTTAATGAACATCTTATACAGTGCATTATATGTCTCAAACCAACATAACCTCATTTTACCCACGACCACAATGGGAGTTTTGTCAGGAAACTTTCTCCCATACTTAAAAAAATAGATCAGGGAAAGAGAAGTTTAAAAGGAAAAGATTGGAGACTATCAATGCAAGGAATTTTTCTGGCATCTAAAAATTACAAAGTATGATTTTTGTTACTAAGCTTTCTAGATGCTATTTTTTGTTACTAAGCTTTTTAGATTTTAGATACTAAGCTAAATCAAAATCAGTAAATGAGGAAAATTTCTCTCATTTCCTACAAGCTAAACTTATGAATTATGATAGAATCATTATGTAGACTGTAATTTCCACATGAATAATCCAAAAAGTTTTTAGCTAACATATCATTCCCCAATAATGCTACAGAATTCGATATATATATATATATATATATATATGTGTACAGTGTCTTAGTATCCAATTAAAAAATCAAGATAATCTAAGCAAGGGGTAATCTGAAGCCTTTCATAACTATGCATACTTATGAGGTTTTAGAACAATTTAGCTTTATGTACATCAAAAGGATAAAACCTGATGTTCTATGCTCATAATATGTTGAAGTTGTAAAAGAACTTCATATTAAATGAGCCACAAGAAATTAAAGTCAATCAGATCCTGATAACATTCAGTTGTGCCATTTGGATGTTTGTTTCAGCATCAGTTAAGATGATGATGGTAGATAAAGGGAATAGAAAAGAAATAAAAAGACATTTTTTCAGATCTACAATATGCAGGCAAAACACATTGCTATACCACTCCAGACTGAACTAATGTTTAGTGAAAATATATGATGAAGAGATACTTAGAGTAAATGTAGTCATGAGCAAGCTGGTAGACTGAAAATAAAAGTGAAGGGGAAAGGAAGATATTCTGCTCATGCACAAATTCATTGTGGAGGAAAGGATATTTATTTAAAAACAAAACAAAACAAAACAGTTAAAAAGAGTGTGGAGAAAGCTGGACATCATGGAGACACCTAAAATAAGACTGAGTAAGCCATATAAATATTCAGAAAGAATGGCTTTTCACACACCAAATATGGAAGACATGTAGATTTTGATTTTTTTTTTTTGAAAGGATGATGTTTTGGGGTTGTTGTTTGTTTGTTTGTTCTTGTTTGTTTGTTTTTGTTTGTTTGTTTGTTCGTTTGGTTTTTTTAATAAGTTGTTCAGAAATGCAAAGGAGAATCTTACCCAGATAAAAAAAAAATCTGGAGAAGGGTTTGAATGGGTCCCATATTCAGATCAATAAATCAGATACAGGATGACTGAGTAGTCAGTGTAGTCAGACTGAGTAGGTAAAAGACTGTTGTGTGACCTAAGGTTTGATGTCAAGACTGTACCAATGAAGATCTGCCAGCATCCATCATCCAATTATCTTACACACAGAGCTCTGAGGAACTCGGACAGAAGCTACAGTACAATTTCAGCTCATCTGTAACACCTGAGTAAAGAGTTTATACAGGGAATAACTTTCTCTTTTCATGCTGAAACTCTTGCTTGCTTTTTCCATCTTATTTCTGTCATCAACATTCATTTTTAGCCAGCCTAATACTTTCAGTTGTTCTTTAATAAACTGATTCATAAGTATGGTAAATGGAATACTTGTATCAACCCTGAATATAATGGTCTATGCCTGTATCATACATCATAAGGAAAAACTTCTTAAATGACTGCTATTAAGACAAGTAATTTGGCAATAAAATAATTTCTTGATATTAGAGGCTAATTACCTCTGATTGCAATATGTGGTCTGTCACCCTTTTAATAGTTAGAGGATTTTAATAACATTTTAACTTTCATGATGATTCTCAAGTAAAATAAAAATCTTCACACTAATCATATTAAAAGTAATCAGACAAGCTCTAATTTTCATACAGCTAAGTTAAAAAAATCAGTGGGAAAAAGCATGACACTATTCTCTCTGAGCACAGTATATAAATGAATTAAATAAAAAAATAATTCATTTTATTTTTCAGAAGGACGATGCCTCTGTTCTGTATCAGAAATCCCAGACAGTTAAGGTGGGAAAGAGAAACAATTAACTAACACATTTCTAAATGTATATTTTCATGTTTACCTCTAGCTTTAAAATTTTTAAATGGGTTTAATTCTTGCTTTGCACTGAGCAAAAGAAAAAAAATTGCAGAACAAACCAAGACTGTGATAAAATTGAAAGTATCAATTTTATGAAAATATTTACTTAACTGTTTGAAGTAAAACATAAACTGTCTTTCTGAAACTATATGGAAGGTACATATTGGAATTAGGATATTTCATCCCTTACATTTTGAGCAATTGCTCAAACTGAGTATTGTTTCATGAACCTTTTTCTTTTATTAGTTCTCTTTTATTATACCCATAGAACTTGGACACAAAAATGCTGTTTGAGGATAACATTAAAAAGACAAGTTTAAGAACAGCCCTTCTTTAATAAAATAGAGTCACTTATTCCACTACCCTTTTTCGGTTCTGCAGTTTAACTTAACAGAAATGTTGTCTATTTTACCTTCAGTATATAGCTTCCCATTTATAAGTCTCAAATCCTTCTCACTTGGCTGCAATCTCTACTCCTGTTATTCTCTCTGGTTGCTTTTTACAGCCAAGTTGTAACATTTGTTGATGCTCCAAACTGCCTCTCCTAGTTTAATCATGGGCAGTTTTCACAAAGCAGCACCCAACAAAGTTATAAAACAAATGTCCAAGAAGGAGAGTTTGTTTACCCATCGAGTGGAGTTCTGATTTAGCAACGGTATCGCACAGTGGTAAAGTGTTTTACTAACTCCACAGTCATCTTCTGTCCATAATATTTGAGGTCTTTTGCAGTTTAGCACTTGAACAGAAGGAATCATTCCTGTCAGACAGTATATGTGCCAAAACCACGAGGGAAAAAATGAGGTGATGAAGAGAGGGATTCCCCTCACTGACTGGGGATATCATTGAACTTCAAGTAATTAACCTATTCTTAAAATACTTGGTTTCTGATAGATAGTTTGAAAGTTAAAAAAGAAAAAAAAAAAGCTTAACTAGTAAAAATTTAAATACTAATGGATTTTATATTTTAAGTCAAGTTAGAAAATCAAAATAAACCATTACATTCACACTGGTTTATTTCTAAAATATTCATATGTTAACAAGTCCATCTCTCTGAAGAAAATTCCTGCCATCTGATGTTGACAATACACCTTTTATGAAGAGTCAACATTATTTATCAGCAAAAAGCAACTGAAGACCAAGAAAACTTGGTATTTGCACAGAAAAGGGAAGTGGTTCTTTCATTGGATATTATACAGGATACATAAAGAATATTTAAATAGCTATTCCCTTTTGTAGTTTTCATAGACTTTATTTTTATTACTTCTTATCACACAAAATTCTGTGACTGCCCTCTGGCCCTACTTATTCTGCTAATATTGAAAAGTACGATTTTCCATTAGTAAACTTAAAGTCAAGAAAAAGAACTTCTGATTTTTTTTATGAATATTAATGTGAAAAGGCTTGACTCATTTTTAAAGTGAATACATGCTGTGCCTATAGATTCTGAAAATTCAGATGTACTCCCTGCTAAAGAAGCCATGGTGCCCTGATCAAAATCACTGCATTAAAAAAAAAAAAAAAAAAAAAAAAAAAAAAAAAAATGAGTTGTAAAAATATTTTAATTCTTTTTTCCTATTTCATGAAAGCCACAAAGTTTAATTAATTTAACCACACAGTAATACAATTTAAATTATATGCATTGCCACTGTTGATAAAAGCACAGGTTATTATGATTAACTATATTAGTACAAAACTTTATTAAAAAAAAAAATAATATGCACACAAATAATCAGAATCTGGCCCCAATGCTCTTTCATGGATTGAACACTAGACACAATCCTGTGTGTAAATATTTCTCTAAAACTTGTGAAAACTGTCGAAATAAATTTGTCTAAAAATTTCAATAACTCTGATACAATCTATTAATCTTTTGATCACTCACTTTGATCACACAGGCTTTTGCTAATATACTTCATATGAATAGACTTAATGTTCAGTATCACAAAATCAAAATTTTTATTCCTTGATAGTGAAGACTACTAGTCTCTTGGCTTTCTTGATTCTGGAAATTAATTCATTGGATCACAGGTAAAAAAATGTTTCAACGTCAACCCATTTTCATCTTTTCAATAACTTTAGGTGTTGAAGTCAAAAAAGTTAAAAAGAAAAATAATTATACCCCCTGTCCCTCACATCTGAACCAGACACATTTTCTACTCATAGGTCATTCTCACCACAGCACCTTCAGAGAAACAGAAATTGAACAGATATTCCTAGTCATATAGTAAGGAAAACTTAATTATGAGGAATATCAGCTTTTGAACATTTTGTGCAGAGAATCTCTGGACTCTCTATCATTGAAGATACTCAAAACTCAACAGGATGAGTCTCCAAGAAATCTGCTTTAATAAGACCTGCTTTAAGAAAAGGTTGACCTACAAGGACCTCCGGTCCCTTCTAGTTCAAGTTATTCTATCATTCCATGCTTACTTTTTGGTTTGGGGGGGGATTTTTGCTGTGTTTGACATCTTTGATATTGAAGCTCCCTAAATCTTGTATAACCCATTTGAACATATTACTTTCCAATAACAGATTTACTCAGATATTGATATTAAGGACTTTATTCTCCAACAAAAGTTCTTGGTGATGTCAATGTCATCATAAAAGAAAATTATGAGCAACAATTAATAAAAGTTAATTTCATTAACAGCTCAGATGAATCATCAGGCAAGGCATTACTTCAGGATATTTTTTTGTGGTAGAAATAGTAATACACACTTAACTTCTACACCTTCTGTAGAAGAAATGAATTTGACATCTGACATTTTTTGCTAACAGATATTCTTAAAGGTTTTTCTACATAAAAATCACCTTTTTTTTTTTTAAAAAAAAAAAAAAAAAAAAAAAAAAAAAGAAAAATTTGTAATCCTTTGCTGTAGTGCTGAAGGAGAAGAGAACAGAAAATTGTAATCTTCAGTAAAAGTATTTTGTTATATGGATATAAATCAGTCTAGCTCAGTATGGCGGTGACAGAACTTTAGTTTTGTTTAAACTTGGTAAACTTTTCTGAGATATCAAGTAATTGAATTAATTTAGTGAGCCAAGGCTGAGGAGATCTCACATAACTCTGTGGTCTGGAGCAGACACATACATGAGGTTTGTAGTTAGGATATTCAGAAAGTTATGATGAGTAAAAAGCAGTGACTTGACTTTTAAATTGGCATTCCACGTGGGTTTTGGGGAAACTGGTTAATGGATCAAGGGCATGAGTACTGTTCTCCTCCATCCCTTCAGCTGTGGGGATGGATGAAGAAGATTACAGAACTCAACAGATAAACTTGTGGCTCCGAGACTGGTGTTACTGGCAGGGCTTTGGATTTTTCAATCACAGGTTAGTATACAGGATGCCTGACCTTTTGGCATCAAATGGGATGCACCTGTCCCAGACAGGGAAAAAGATTTTGTGGTAGGAGTTAGCTGGGCTCACTGAGAGACCTTCAAGCTAGATTTGAAGGGGGAAGGGGACAAAACTGGAACTCCAGACATAAGCCCCAGGGTAGATTACCAGAGTTTGTGGGCTGCTGTGCCAGTGAAGACCCTCATCCTGCCATCTCAGTGGAGGCAAGGGATGGAGACATGCAGCACAGCAAAGACACAAGTGATATTGATGGATCAGTAACTGTGGTAACACCTGTGAAAGGTCAGGCTGAACATAGGATCTCTAAATGTGAAAAGGTACTGGGGACATCAGCCCATCTGAAGTGCATCAATGCCAATGCACACAGCACGGGTAGCAAACAGGAGGAGCTTGAAGCCGTCATGCAGCAGGAAAATTATGATGTTGCTGCTATTACAGAAACATGGTGGGATGTCTCCCATGACTGGAGTGTGCCAGTTGATGGGTACAAGCTCTTTAGGAGGGACAGACAGGGAAGGAGAGGTGGTGGGGTGGCTCTGTATGTTAAGGACTGTTATGATTGCTTCGAGCACAGGTGTAGTGAAGACAGGGCTGAGTGTCTTTGCATTAGAATCAGGGGGAAAGCCAACAGGGCAGATGTTGTAGCAGGACTCTATTATAGGCAACCCAACCAGGACATTCTTAGAGAGGCCAGGAGAGGGGGCAGCAGAACTGACATCCCGGACTTCCAAAGGACTGACTCTGTCTTGTTTAGGCACCTGCTTGACAGAATCCCTTGGGAAATTCTCAGAAGGGTACAGGGGCCCAGGAAGGCTGGGCACTCTTTAAGAAGGAAGTGTTAATGGCTCAGGAGCAGGCCCCCCCCAGGTGCTCTAAGAAAAGCCAGTAGCAGAGAAGACCACCCTGGCTGAACAGGGACCGTTGCCTGCAACTCAGGGAGAAAAGGAGAGTTTACAGCCTTTGGAAGAAGGGGATAGCCCTCACAGTGATTGCAACGATGCTGTGTGGCTATGCAGGGTGGAAATTGGGAGATTAATCTGGCTTCAACAATCAAGGATAATGTTTCTGTAAGTATGTCAAAAGAAAGACCAGGGAGAGCCTCCATCCCCTGCTAAACACAGGAGGAATGAGCTATGGTAATGAGTGCTGAGGCACTTAATGCCTTCTTTGCCTCAGTCTTCAATAACAAGACTAGTTGCACTGAGGGAATCCAGCCTCCGCAGCCAGAAGACAGAGACTGGGAGAACGACCCACCTGCAATCCAGGAGACAGTCAGTGACCTGCTGCATCACACAGACACACACCAGTCTATGGGACCAGACAGGATACACCTGAGGGTGCTGCAGGAGCTGGCTGGGTGCTCGCCAGGCCACTTTCCATCATTGCCCAGCAGTCCTGGCTGACTGGGGAGGTCCTGACAGATTGGAAATTGGCCAGTGTGACGCCCATCTATAAAATGGGTTGGAAGGATGATCTGGGAAATTACAGACCTGTCAGCTTGACTTCAGTGCCCGGGAAGCTGATGGAGCAGCTCATCCTAAACACCATCACACAACACATGAGGGACAACCAGATGCTCAGGCCCAGTCAGCGTGGGGTTATGAAAGGCAGGTCCTGCCTGACAAACCTGATCTCCTGCTACGACAGGGCGACCTGCTGATTGGATGAGGGAAAGGCTGTGGATGTTGTTTACCTTGACTTCAGTAAGGCCTTTGGCACCGTTTCCCACAGCATTCTCCTGGTGAAACTGGCTGCTCGAGGCTTGGATGGGCACACGCCTCGCTGGGTAAAAACTGTCTGGATGTCCGGGCCCAGAGAGTTGTGGTGAAGGGAGTTAAATCCCGCTGGCGGCCGGTCACGAGTGGTGTCCCCCAGGGCTGGGTGCTGGGGCCACTCCTGTTTAACATCTTTACTGATGATCCAGACGAGGGGATCGAGTGCACCCTCGGTCAGTTTGCAGGTGACACCCAGCTGGGTGGGAGTGTTGATCTGCTCGAGGGTGGGGAGGCTGCAGAGAGACCTGGACAGGCTGGAGCCATGGGCTGAGCCCAGCTGGGGGAGTTTCACTGAGGGCAAATGCCAGAGAAGGGCAACGGAGCTGGTGCAGGGTCTGGAGCACAGGTCTGCTGGGGAGCGGCTGAGGGAACTGGGGGGGTTTAGTCTGGAGAAGAGGAGGCTGAGGGGAGACCTCATCACCCTCTACAGCTCCCTGACAGGAGGGTGCAGAGAGGGGGGATGAGTCTCCTTAACCAAGAACAAGCTATAGGACAAGACGGAATGGCCTCAAATTGCGCCAGAGTAGGTTTAGACTGGATATTAGGAAGCATTTATTTCCAGGAGGGGTTTTTGGGCGTTGGAATGGGCTGCCCAGGGCAGGGGGGGTGTCCCCACCCCTGGGGGCTTTAAGAGTTGGGTTGACACAGCATGGAGGGATCTGGTGGAGATGGCAATGGTCAGTGTTAAGCTCATGGTTGGAGAGGAAGCTGGACGTTCTGTAGGATATCCTACAACACCTAAAATGACAGTGGACACCTGTGGTTATATAAGTGCCTTCTGGCCTTAAACAAGAGAGCTCGAAACTTAAGTCAAGAGAGCTCAGTGAGACATACAAGCAAATTAATTGGAAATAAGAACTCTCCTGAATTTTTAACTAAGTTAGAGCTATGATATTTTATACCTGCCAAGGAGTTATCACATAACCTCATATACAGGACACAAGGAGGGCAAGATACAATGTGAAATCCAGAGAAGCTTCAAATATATATTTGCTGCTTCTACTCATAAAAATAATATTCAAATATACCAGTTTTAGAAGACTTCCTAAGCAGGATTCAAAATTGTTTTCTCAGGTAAAGCAATATCATTTTTCCACTCACAGAATGACTTTTCTGTATTCATTCTTAACAACACTAAGATGTTGAATCTCTGAGTGTTAAAGACTTATCATGGGGATGTTTCCCATTGCAAAGGATTACAAAAAGCAGTTGACCTTACCTTAATAAGTGAGGAGGATGAAAAGCATTTTTAGAAATAATTTGCCTCTTGCTTTTACTGTCTCTTGATGGTCAGATTTTTGACATCTCAATTTACTCTCCATACATTATCCTAGCACGCTTATTATTCTGTTCTACATAGATATGTTATTTTCATGGTATCTGTCTCAAATTTCCTTTTGCTAACAGTACTGTAAAAAAAATGACAAATAACATATAAAATTAACCCCTACTACTCCTTATAAGGTCTATTATCTCCTTCACTGATTTCTTTCCACTTACACCACTCATATATTTCTTCTCATTCAAGATAACCCATAGTGAATTTTTCTTTACGGTTCTGTCTGGTGTACATGATACATTTAAATCATAAAAGTACAAATAGACTCACTGATATTTCTTGGGATTTTTCCTGTCAAAAATTCATGCAGCTAGGAAGAGTAAAAAAAAATCTTTCTGAAATCTTTCCTGGAAAAACATATATTGTAACTGCCTGCTCACAGGGCTTGACTGATGGCTAAGGGTTCCAAAACAATTAAACATAAGATAATTCCAAGGCCAGAGATAGCTCCTATGATTTACTTCAGTTAAGCGGCTGTTGGCTAATGAGTTGTGACTCCTTCATAATGTCATAATTTTTATTTGATAGAAAAATAATTGAGAATTTATTTAACCTGCACCTGTAATCAGCAGTGTTCTGTTTCTCAATAGTTTGTTATTTTTGTCTATGAGAGATTTTTGTCTGCCCTGCTTCCCTGAAATTAAATTTCTCACAAGGGATAGAATTTGTTTAAATAAAGGAACAAATATAGTTGACTAGAAGATTGAGTTTCTCTCCAATAAAAAGTCAGTATGTTAATTATTATATAATACTGATTTAGGGTAAATATTACTTGACAATAAAAAAATGACTAAAAAACCCTGAAACGTTCAATGAAATTAAAACATTTCATTATGTCAATTTAAACTGTGAGTTCAAAATGAAAATTATCAACTTGCATATGAGTGTTTTGAATCAAAGCATTTCCTTTCCCCATGGAAACCTCTCATTTCATTAGGTGAAATTTGATGATGAAAATTGTTGGATTTTTTTTAAGCTATCTTGGCTAAGAATATTTCTCCAAGGTGTTTAGATAAAAAGGAATCTATATCTTTCAAGGTAAATAGACCTGAATTGCATTCTCATTTGTTACACGAATCTAGATATCCAATATATTTAGATACCCTTCTGAATGAAATTCTAAAAGAAAAAATAGAACAGTTGGCTAGTTTCAACAAAAAAGCTACATAGCCCATAAGTTAATATGTGAAATTAAACAGAAATGTGAAAATTTCTAATATGTTTTATTTCAAAAGAGTTATTTCAGCATTTAATAAGATAACAGCATCAGGCAAGAGATTACAGATGTGCATGATTGAACTGTATTTATTTCCTGGTATTCAGATAAGCATATATAACTAAAGAGTAAAAAATTTTATTTATTTCAGGAAAGTAGGGCTTTTAGGAGGATTGAGGAGATAACCATCATTGGCAGGCTGGAAGAGAAAGGTCGTCTCAGACACAGAGAAGGAGACACAAATGGATGAACAAATGCAGGCAGAAACAGAGACGGAAAAGGCGGAAAACAAGTGACATTAGATGTATCTATGTGCTATAGCGTGCAGGTGAAAAAATGTATTTCCCATGCATCTTTGAAAGTTTCCTCTGTATTCTGCCTTGAATTAAGCCCAGAATGCCAGCAGTTTCATAAGATCATCTTAAAAATTAATGGAGGAATAAACAGATAAACAACTTAAGAAATACAATAGCTGTTAGAATGTTTTCTTCTTATCTGTGAGACGGCATTTAGGCATAGATTTGTGCAAGCTTTAGCTCCAGGAAGAGTTAAATTTCTGTAAACTTGGAGATTGTGGATTAAAAGAAAAAAAAAAAAATCACATGTGAAAAGTCTGGAAAGTCTTATTAAGACAAAGACAGTGCTTCTGTTTCTGCAGTTCTCTAGATGGTAAGAATTGTTTCATGTATATCTTCATCCTCCATTCTCCTCACATATCTGATACTGACTGTTCTAAAAAAGAAGATATAGTATAAGAATCCTATGACTTAAGGAGCTGTGCATCCTAAAATATAGAAGTACTTCAGTCCTTCAGGCAAAAAGTTGTTTCTAAGGAGTGCACATTCTAAAAGCTTTTAAACTTTTTTGTAAAGTTCAAATCTTCCCGGATTACTCTTTAGCTATCATGTTCTTAGCTTCAGTTGTAAAAGTACATTTGCCTTCCTCACATATATCTGAATTTTCATTACCCTGTGAAGAATAATTAAATCACGAAGTAAGCAAAGCCAGTTCAGTGGTGAATGAAAAGCCAACGCTAGAAAACAGTATTAAAAATTGAAACTGAACAGTTTAGCTTTACCAGCTAATTTACTTAGGTATCACCCTAAGGCATCAACACCATTTATCACAATTGCTGTAGTCTGGCATGTTTGCACCATCAACAGGAACAGAAGCCCTTATAGAAAACAAATTAGGAACTGAAGGGAAATACAAGGTAAATATTGGAATGAATCAATAAATGCACAGATTATCTGCAATCGAGCATCAAGTCCTTGTTTAGAATTAAAACAGTGTAGATACGAGGGTCTAAGTAAGGAGTCATGCTCATTAATGAAATTACATAAGATGTGGTGATACCAGAAACTTTTAAAGTAAACCAAAGTGCAGTCACATTTCTAAAGGGCTTTGAAAGGGTAAGTCCAATATATGTATGCAGCTACAATTTGAAGAGCTCTAATGAAGAGTTAGAAAGGGCAGTAAAATAGGGTGGAGACATTTTCATTCACAGAGATTTGACAAGGGTTTTACTTTTTTGCAAGACCATCTTTTAACTATTTGAAGTCTGTTATTCTTGTTTTCTTCCAGGAACAAGCACAATTCTATGTGAGAGAAAATTGTAACCTCCTATTAGCTACAACTATCACCTTAACAGATGGTTGAAGTTAGGATATAGATTCCGTGTGCTCTAAGTAGTCACCATGAGAAAGCATATGAACCTGTTGCTGCTGACTCTGAAATTGCTGTAATTTGTTGTAAACGGTATTTTATATGGAGTGAGATTCAAAGTTTACTTCAAAATTCTTCAATGAAACTCATAGTATTTTTCCATCCTATGCCTTTCTGATACTTGGAAGATGGATCCAGAGCTTTATAGAGATAAATACAAAAATTATTTTCTCTCTTAATTATTCTTTTGTTATAGAACTTCATTACAAGAAGTTGAGGAACATTTTAGGAATATCAGGAAAATTCAACCACCATATTCCCAGGAAGAACTGGATTGTCTTTACATGCTGTGAGGGACCGCGATGTCCCCTGAGTGTCCCAACGCCTGTGTCTGTGCCAACCTCCCCGAGAAGCTGCTGCGGCCTGTGAATTGCTCTGGGGGATGTCGCCCAGAGGAGCGGGAGTGGACTGAAGGAGGCACCCCCACTGCCTTGCGGTTGCAGTGTCCGGACTCTCCAGACAAGCCTCCAAGGGGCAGAGCTGTGCTGAGCTGGGCCCATCCTGCAGCCTTTGTGGCTCTGCTGTGGAGGCCAGACCCCACATGCATTTGCTAAGGAACTGGGAAGAGGCAAACGCTCCTGCCCTGAACACGGAGGCAACAAAACCCCTGGGACCAGAGAAAAAAAACTCAAGGTGAGCAGATCTGCTGATCAGCGGATACGATGAACTTCAAAAGGCAGCAGAACGTTTTTCTCAGTGTGCACCCACCGTGGAACCAGACCCGTGTGCACCCACCACCGACGGACTGAAGGCTGAGGACCAACGGGACGCCGCTGGATCCATGGTGGTGACTGTTCTTGCAGCCCTATCCCCCATCCTTGCTTCATTTCTGCCTTTTCCCTCCATTCTGTCCTATCGCTACCCCTCTTCACCTTTTCAATAATAAAATCCTGGTTTGGGTATGTGGCATGTCACCTTGTTTGTGTCTTAATCTCGCTCCTGGGATCATATCAAAACCTCACCTGACATTGGATGGGCACAAAAGCATACACAAAAAACTGTTATCAACAAAGGCTTCTTGATTTTTTGGGTGCGTAGACTGCAAGAGGAATTGCTGAAGGCCAGACAAAATCAGTGAGATTTTGGTTGCCAGTTTAATTCACTAGTCATCTTTGTTATCTTGTACACAGACACAAAGAAACAAACAGTACAAAGAGGAAGCAACATAAAACTTTTGGAGAATACTTAAAAATTATTATGAATTTTCATTTTTTATTTTAGCAACACAAAAAAAAAAAAAAAAAAAAGGTCTTTTCATAGTATTTGTTGCAATTCAAATGGTAAAACCTGAGGTTTGAACATGCCAGCAAGATTGTCAACTTAAAAATTAGGAGTTTGGAAAAACTGGCTAAAACTATTCAGCAGTTCTGTTACTGCTGCAGTTTAATGAATATGGAACAGTGTAAGGGACTCATTGCATAATCACTGTAAAGATTTTATTTGATTGTTCTCTCCCTACAATAATTTGTAATAAAACTAAACATATTTAATTGAAGCTGAATATTTTTGTTCTTTGCAATTTTATCTTTTTAATATAAAAAATACATGTGAAAGCAATACAAAACCAGCATTATGGATTTAGAGTAACAAAAGAAATCAATCCTATCTGTTCACATTAAATTTACTTACTTAGGCTGGTTTAAGATAACCCTATAATTTTCTTCAGCAGTCTTTTTTATTTTAGTATGAATGCCTGATACTTAAGCTGTATATGTCTAAAGTACAGCCCTTTCTCCCCAGCCCCTCAGAACCTTTCCCTTTGTTAAAGGTATTTCAAGCTATTGAAATGCAAATGGCTATAAACATTGAAGGATCATGATAAAAATATTACTGAAAAGATATCCTCATTTTTAACTATTTTTAAAGGTTTTGTACTTCTGGAAATACATGTCTGCTAGTTTCAGGGAAAAAAAAAAAAAAAAAAAAAAAACACACCAAAACCCCCCCCAAAAAAAACATTAAACAATTCTTATTTTGTGCAAAAGGTCACACATTACCAAACAAACTCACCTATTCTCCATCAAGATTACTGGAGCAAATGTAGAGACTCTCACTGATATCATTAATTCTTCTCTCTCATTTAAGAGAGAACTGCTCATCATTAAGTGATAATTTTCCCTACCTTCAAATATGAAGATGTCAGACTATATTAATGATCCAGCAAACTACTGTCATATCCATAAAATCACTTGTCTGCTAGATTATCATGTCCGGGAAGCTCAATCACTTGTTTGGGGCTTTTTTGTGCTTTTGAAATCATATCCAGCCAAGATATACCACAGCATGAGACAAACCAAAACCATTATTTTATGGGACTATCCATTGATAGTTTCAAAATTGTTTATCTTTTCCCTTGAAGTCCAGCAATCTCTCTAGATTTATTTGTGCCCTTATTTACATAATTACTAGAATTTCATTTTGCACTTCATTAGCAACCACAGCCAATCCTAATATTCTAAATGAGCAAAAGCTTTTCACATTTCCTTTAATCACAAGCACTCATTATAATTTTTCTGGGTGATGGGGTATATCTGAAAATCAACATACTCCCAATATGTCTAATTCACATCCAACAGAGTTCTGAATTCTCCCTAACACTGTTTCTACAAATGTACCAGCAACCAAAGAAATTAATGTAGGAATTTCAAATGCATTTCAAAACAACCTTTTTCACTGAAAATCATCATCACTGAACTGTCATCTCCTTTCACAATATGTAAGCACAGAGCCATGTATTTTGAAGATACACGTCTTTTTCCTGTGTATCGAGTTCTAACTATTCTGCATCTAAACACCTTTTTCCAGCATTTACTTACTGACCCAATAAGTACATTTCTGTTCTAGCACCTTTCATTGTTAAAATCCTCTGCCTTTGAACTCAGTTTTTTTCTTTATTTCTGTTTGGTGGGGTTTTTTTTCTGCCCTCATTGCTTGGAATAGAATACATTGAGAAGCTCAGTTATATCTCTGTATGCAATTAATGTTCTAATTTCAATCTTTATGCCAAGGGAAAACCTTCTAGTCTCTGCTGACCTAAAGAATTATCAAAGGAGAATCTCTTTACTGCTGAATGGTCATGCAGGTCAATTAGGCAGATCACCTGGAAAATATGGGTCTGTCTCGTATCATTTAAACAAGATGAACTTGCAAGTTCAGGAATGTTTCTCTTAAATCATAGCTATGGAAGATTCATTCGGATCTATGTTTAGACACTGCAAGACAAACAAGCCTGTTGCTGCAATACAAAGAAGAAAACAAATGGAAAACAAACTAAATTTTAATATAAAGTTAGTCATAATGTAAGATGGAAAGATCACCAACTGAAAAAAACCCTTAAAGATAAAAATATTTAGCTCCATCTAGCAAAGCACACAAGAAAAGGCAGCATGATTTCTTTGATGGCTTAGCTCCAGTAAAATGAGCTCACCTGAAGTGCACTTCCTAAAAAAAAAAAAAAAAAGTTTACAAGTGCAGAAGTTGCGCTATTATTGACAAATTAAAAACACAAACAAAAAAGTTAGGTTTATGTTTATTTGTAAATAATATATATTACAGCATCACGTAATTATGGCGGAGGTGCTGGCCAAGCCTCTGTCCATGATTTATCTGAAATCATGGCTCACTGGGGAGGTCCCGTTGGACTGGAGGGTGGCAAATGTGACACCCATCTACAAGAAAGGAAGGAAGGACAATCCAGAAAACTATAGACTGTCAGTCTGCCCTCGGTGCCAGGGAAGGTCATGGAGCAGGTCATCTCGGGTGCACCCTCGGTCAGTTTGCAGATGACACCCAGTTGGGTGGGAGTGTTGATCTGCTCGAGGGTGGGGAGGCTGCAGAGAGACCTGGACAGGCTGGAGCCATGGGCTGAGCCCAGCTGGGGGAGTTTCACTGAAGGCAAATGCCGGGGGCTGCCCTTGGGCCACAACAACCCCCATCAGGGCTACAGGCTTGGGGAGGAGTGGCTGGAGAGCTGCCAGTCAGAGAGGGAACTGGGGGGGTGATTGACAGCCTGCTGAACAGGAGCCAGCAGTGTGCCCAGGGGGCCTCATCGCCCTTTACAGCTCTCTGAAAGGAGGGTGCAGAGAGCTGGGGATGAGTGTCTTGAACCAAGGAACAAGCTATAGGACAAGACAGAATGGCCTCAAGCTGGGTTGTTGGGCGTTGGAATGGGCTGCCCAGGGAGGTGGTGGAGTCCCCATCCCTGGAGGGGTTTAAGAGTCGGGTCGACACAGCTCTGAGAGGTCTGGTGGAGTTGGGAACTGTCAGTGTTGGGTTAATGGTTGGACTGGATGATCTCCAAGGTTTTTTTGAACCTAGACGATTCTGTGATTCTGTAACGATGGATCAGTTGATCTTTGTAAAGGCTGAATTGGGTCATTTAATCACTATATTTTTTATTTAGTTCTCTTATAGAAAAGAAAATTTGTAAAACAGAAATTCACCATTCAAGCTAGTATTTCACATCTTGGTGGCGTAAATGTACAGCCTTTTCTTCAATAGTATATACAAACTTAAGATAGAAAACAGTAAACAAACAAAATTAATGAAACTGAATGTAATACTTTCATGTTATGAGATAGCAGGGTCAGGTCTCAAGAAACTACATATGTATGAATCCATTAAAAAATGGCTGTACTACAGTTTCTATACTTTCTGTGGAAGCTTAAAAAAAGATTTTTAATTGAACTCTTTTTTTTGTCACTAAAATGGGAGTTAATTGCTATTCCAAGTATATAATTTTTACATAGAATTGTACCATAATAGTTCTGTAAAATTTCACTTCACAATTAACAATTAGTTTCATGTTTCATGAATGGGGATTTCATTTATCTCATACACTCGTTTTTAACCAGTTTGCTGATATAAATTACAGGTTCACAAAAATCTGGTGGTTCATGTATCCATGTTATATGATTCTCTAGCTTAAAGGCCACTTTCACAAAAAAAAAAAAAAAAAAAAAAAAAACCTTCAGGTATTTGAAAAAGGAATTTTAAAGATCTGAGATAACATTTTTCTAATAAGCAGCTATCATAAATAAATGAAAGCAAAAATTTTAAGAATCTTCTGCGTTTTTTCCCGCATAATATTTTCTGCACTGTATGCTGGGTGTTCAAATCCTCAAATATATAAAAAAGCCATTGTTTTGCATTTTATTTTCACCTTACTTTTTATTAGCACAAGGAAGGCTACTATTTTATATTGCTTCTGTGAAAGGATGTTTACTTTCTTTAAAGCCTTTGTTGTCCTCTGTATAATATATAACTATCCAAGCAAAATCTGACATTATCACAGATCTTGCTTTGACTTGTTTCTTTTTTTAATGAGCTGAATGATCACGCCTTGCACTTTTAGCATGAAATGTTCAAGTATGGCTATGTCAGAAGTTGATTATCTATTATACTAAGTCTTAGTAATTACAGAAAATAAGGCAAATATAAAGATCTTCGGTTTGCAAATATTTTGGGACTATACAAAGTGTTTTATGGAGGAGCTATGAACCAAAATCATGACTCTGGAAGTATTGTAATGTCATGAACTGAGGATTACATTGTATAATTGCCAACTCTACTTATACGGAACTTTCCCTCTTCAGAGACACATTTTTTTTTTAAACTAATTTTCAAGTTTGAAGGGCTACAAGACTTCACAGCTTCACTCTTGTAAAATGGATTCAGGTATTTTGAAAAGTTCTGGACCTAATTAAATACATATTAGAAAACTCTGCTGAAATGACCAGAACACTATCAAGCCATCTTAAGTTGAAACGCTGTTTTTGGAAACCATCTAAAGTTATCTATAATGCTAGGAGCCAGAACTGTGCACAGTTAGCTCGCAAAAACCAACAAAGAAAAATGTTTTGGGAAAGGTCTCTCCTGATAATACTGCAGCCAAACCAAATTATGTGGAAATTGAGGATGAGGGACATGGATCTGAGCACTTCTGGACTGACATGAATAACAGCAGTTCTTGCATTTGGCTACAATCGTGCAGATGTACATGCAGGTGTGTTACACAGCTAGCCATGGGCAGACTGCAGTCTGTGCAGTCCCCTACGTTGTCAATCCATGTATTTTATTTCATTTCACTTCACACTGTTTAATTACTCCTAGAGTTTTCTCAAAGTCCTGACATATGACAGAATTTTAAGTGCAATCTGTGACATTTAGTCTATTTTCTGTGTTAATTTTCCCCTTCTTTTCCTTTGTTTTTCAGAGCAGTTTACATCAATCCTCTATCTAGGTGCGTACATTTCCCTTTATTTTCCTAGCATGTTCTGACACTTCTTCAAACTCTGTGTTTGACCTGGGGACACCAAAAATCACCTTCAATCCTGTTCATTGTCTGCCCACACAGATGAATGGCAGTCATCCTCGGAATGACATGCAGCAATTCATCAAATGGATTTGCCCGTTAGGCACATCCAGGAAATCCAGTGACAAAACCATATAATCTTGTCTTTCTGTCCCCTGTTATACTGAGTGTAACAATTACTGCACAGAAATGGTGCGTATCACCATTTAATACGGAAAAACAATAAAGTATTTTCTATCCTTGCCAATTTTCCATGAGTCTCGATCTAATTTAATTTTAAAGGATCACATTCCAGCCCTCCCTTCCCACATTCCTAAATTCAACCCTTAGCTCACTCTCCACATAAAGACCCTCCTGTGTGAACTCAATACACATACCTTCAGCACTGGGTGGTAATGTGCTCTTGTCTGTAAAACTTGATGAGAAAGAAAAGGAAAACAATTGTTCAATAGTTAAGTATTTACAAACATTAAGAAGTCCCAAACATATAACCAAAAGCAAAAGGCAAAATCCAGATAGCAACCCCTTTGGCTAGACATCTTATGGAAATTAAGACCTGTCTCAATATTCCATTAGACCTGTACCCCAAAGTCATATATGTTCTTAAAATACACATTATGCAGAAAGAAAGACACATAAATCACTGAAGTGGTTGATGTAAACATTCAATGAAACGAAAATTAAGGACATCTTCCCTGCTTTTTTATGGTGTGAAACTTCACACAGTGGTTTTGAATTTTACTTTGGTTTTATCTGTTTTTACAGGTTGTATCTTCCCATCCTAAACTTGCATTGCAGAGAGGTTAATATTTCAAGATTAAAAAAAAAAAAAAGTTTTACAGGAACATAGTACTTCTCATAACACTTCCCTAGCTCCATAGCAATCACAATGAAAAAATTCTTAGCTCTGTAACATAACCGTACTGGAAACAGAGTCATGTTCTTATTTTGCACACTTTTTTGAGGGATTTAGTGATTTTATCTACTTGCTTCTGGAAGTGATCTAGTTTGTTTGGTTGTTATTGGAAGAAAAAAAGTGTTAGAGGCTACTTTTTTGTTTTCATGAAAATAAACGTAAGATTTCTTAGTTTGTTTTTTTTTTTTTTTTAATATATATATAGGTCAGCCCCAAATTTGTTTACTACAGTAGAAACACAAGAATGCAAGGAGGAGCAGTTGATATTTTCCATCAAGTATATTGTCTTACATGTAAAGATTCTCACTTAGTAAGATTGTCAGATAATGCCATTTTCCTGCCATGATCTAGTTTCTATCTTAAATATTTAAAAGCCAAATTTTGTTTATATATTCCCTATTCCCACATTTCTTTTTCTTTTTTTCAGCAGCCTATCATAACATATTTGCTTCTGTTTAACAACAGTCAAATACATTTTCCAAGGGTCTTATGGTAAATACAGGTATGGGTTCATTCACCTGCTCCTTCTCTAGGCCAGGCCATGAGAAACAGAAAAAGCCCCATGTATTTCATTTAAGTTTAAAAGAGTATAGATATCACTGACGAGCATTTCGTATCAGCTATACCTTTAACAGTGTGACTAAATATCAAAGGTAAGCATCTATCATCTGACATGGTGCGCCCACAAGAAACTTCAAACACACCCTTCTCAGACAGAATTTCCTCGATTAAAGCACACCTATTTCAGTTCATACTTTAAGTGACACCAAAACTTGTCTCCTGTCCAAACTTTAAGTCATTCTGAAAGAAGAACAGATTCAAAACCTCCAGTTAAAACTGTTGCATTTTTCACCAAGTTATTAGAACTTGCTTTGCCTTTACTAACAGAAAGCAAATACAAGCACCATCCTGTAGATTTGTGATTAAATACTGATGTGAAAGGGGAAAATCTTACCTGCAGATCCTGGTTGAAAGGACTTTTGAAGCATTTTATCACTTTCTTCTACCTCAAAAATGCCTTTAAAGGGAAGAATGACATTTTTCAAAATAAGAATTAACTGCTGTCCATCATGTAAAGGAAAAACTTTAAGAACCTGTGAGAGACTTGGGTTATGATTCCTGAATGAAAGTTAGTGCCATTTTCAGGCTAGAGGCAGGCATTTGAATTCCAAAGAAAGAATCAATTTTAGCAATGCCTCACTGCCTCCAGGGCTTTCTTTTGGGTAGTGGTCTCAACATGCTGTCTGTGGATTATGATTCGTCTCACTTCTATATGTATGCTATTCTGAAACACTCTATGAAAAGCCTTGCAGATTGGAAACTAATACCTACAGTATACAAATTCCCAGATGCAATGATATCTTATATTATAAAGTTTGTTTATACTGTTAGTTTTTCATAGTTCCTATGATTCCTGCATTTTCCTGTGAATTTGCTCTGAACAGAAAAATCCTGATTCTCCTGAAGTTAGAAGATTTTGTAATCCTTCAATAAAGGCAAAATATCCTGTCAGACATTTAGCCCCTGGTTATAACAGCAAAACTTAATTTAAAAAAACTTTAATACCTGCTTAGGGTAAGTTATGTCTCCTCTGGAAGATCTTAAAGCCATCTATAGAGAAAGTTAGCAGAGAAAATGGCAATTCAGGGTTCTGCACTGTCTATCTTACAGCATCATTCACCTATCGGTTATTCACTTAATTAGAGAAAGATACCTACTGATATGCATCCTCTGAACTCTGTGGAAACATTAGTCCTGGTTTCATTGCAGACTACATTGTAATTGGTGACATAGATTGTAAGATGGAGCTGAAAGCTGAATTAAGGTCCAGTTGAATGTACACTTTGGTGCTGGTTTCATAAGGAAGCAGAGGAGAACCTAAGTCATATATGTAATCTCACATGTATGCATTGGAAATCAAGGCAATACAAAACAATGCCATACTAAGGGTCATAAATTCAAACACGAAAAAGCATGTTACAATCACACGTGGATGTGTGATCTTACATGTATTGTTTTCCAGTCAGGGCTTATATACAAGACAACAATGTTGACAAACGTGTTGACAAACTCTTCCTGATGGTTCGAGTCATCTCTAGTTTGGGATCTTGGGACATACATGGCTATGCATTAGATAAAAAACAATCTTCACTTCACTAGGGAGGTATGACAGCACAGGAAGAACTAGGAGAGAGCTTTCAAAATTTCTGTCCTTGAAGATTTACAAGACATAACAAGAAAAATTCTCACCAGACCTGATCCAGTGCCATCAGTCTACCCACTGTGAGTGATGTGTTGGACTAGGTGATCTCCAAAGGTTCCTTCCAAGCAGCTTTTTTATGTCTGCATTATCTTTGTACTGTGCTTCACAGTATCACCTATTCATAGCAGTGACCCATTTCACTTTACCAATGCAAATCTCACAGTATGCAATAACTTCGGTATTTGTTTTTTTGAAGAACATTTAATTCTCTTTGTTTAAACCTGTCTTTTTAAACATTAGTCACATGCACCTATGAATAATTAAGCCTTTTCATCATGCTTTGTTAAAGTGAATGACCACATCATCTATGAAAAAAACACTAGCAGCGCCACATTTCTAATTATGTGATGTGGAAAAAAACCCAAGAGAACTGTAGTAGATATATTTATAGAATCCAAAAGTTTTAAAGTCCAAAAGTACTGGTAAACAAACGAACAAAACAAAACAAACAAACAAACAAAATTCAGCAACATAGACTATATTTATTAAATGGAAACTTTAGAATCTTAAAATTATTCAGAAAGTGAGCTATAGTAACAGAAATATTTTGATTTGAAGATCAACCCAACTCAAAAGAGCAGAAAACAAAATAATCTTCTTGCATAAGTACATATTGGAAGCTATAACCAAAAAAAAAAAAAAGTACAATATGTATTAAAGATAATAATCAGTGCAGATGTATAATTTCTATAAGTTAAGAGTACAGGTTTAGCAACAGTCATGCTATAACGAACATGAAATAGTTGTGTACTGGGTCTGGCTGAACTGGAATTGGTTTTCCCCTACAGCAGCCCTCACGGTGCTGTGTTTTATGTCGGGAGCTGGCAGGGTGTTGATAGCACCCTGGTGTTGTGGCTACTGCTGAGCAGTGCTTACACAGCACCAAGGCTCTTTCTGATATTTCCCCCAGTGGAACGGGGTGGGCAAGATCTTGGGAGGGGACACAGCCAGGACAGCTGACCCAAACCGACCAAAGGGATATTCCATACCATATGACGTTTGCTCAGTATAAAGCTGGGAGGAAGGAGGAAGGGGGTGGGGTCACCCTTGGTCCTCCGAAGCAACCACTACGTGTATTGGAGCCCTGCTTCCTGAGAAGGCCCGACATCGCCTGTCCATGGGAAGTAGAGACTAAATCTGTTTGCTTTTGCTTCCGCGCGCGGACTTTTGCTTTGCCTTGCTTATATTAAAACTGCTTTTGTTT
>NW_020799144.1:11824032-11878046 GCF_003259725.1 Athene cunicularia | reverse complement strand
AAAAAAAAAAAAGTACAATATGTATTAAAGATAATAATCAGTGCAGATGTATAATTTCTATAAGTTAAGAGTACAGGTTTAGCAACAGTCATGCTATAACGAACATGAAATAGTTGCTACATTTTAATTAACCTTTCAATAACACAGACATTTAGTTTATCGAACCTTTACTGAAATCAACAGTAGTTTTAAAACATACTTCAAAGGGGAAAATAGTGGCCCAGGAGCTATATATACATCCTCCTAAGTATCCGCTTGGCTGGCAGTCTGGAAAATGTCAGCTTCAAAGGATTAGGGCTTTATTTGAGAATCCTAATTTAAAGTGTTACTGTGAGATGTAATGGCATCACTGGTCATGCCATGAAATAAAGTAGAAAGATGTCACTAACCTTTATTGATAGCTCCCTGAAATGTAAGATTAAGACAACCATTGTGATTTTGCTGCAGAGTCCTTTATCCCATCGGCTCCCACTTGACTTGGCTTAAAGCAACAGCACGTTTCTAGCACAGTAAAACATTTTTGGTCACTCTGGAGCATTGCAGTTTAAGAGCATGTTATATTGTTTGGCACAAAAAGTCTCAAGACTTCTTTCAATATTTGCAGAGTAGGCACCTCTTGGCAACATTTGCAACTGTGTTTGACTTGAATACCATCCAAAAGGGAAGACAAGGTGCAGCATTCAGATCTAATATCAGTCTGAGGCAAAATGTGGACAACTGAGTCCAGACAAGTGAACCTGAAATGACTTCAGCTGGCATCAAAGTTTAAAAGACCCAAGCTCTTACTATGAGCAGCCTGAAAACAAATTCATAAGTTGTCATACCAGAAATAGACATTGCCCTTCATGAAAGAGAATAATGGGACTGTAAATCAGAGGTTTATATCTTTCTCCTGCTTAGGAAGGGTGAAACTCTCTGCCTATAATGATTAACTGATAATAGTAATAACGATATGTGTGTAAATTATTAAGTTCTCATCCCCCATTTTGACTAGATTACACTTCTTCATTCTGTAGTCCACAACAGAGAAAATAACAGGTTTAATTCTGACTTCTTTGGTCTCCAATTGATTCACTGGGGAATGCCAAGGTTATAATTCATTGTCAAGGGTTACAATTCAGATGAGTGATATAATGTGAATTATGAACATTCACCCACTGAAACCTGTGAAACTCACAGATGATGTGAAAAGAGAACAGCACAAGTCAATAGCAAATCATTGTAATGTGTGATACCATTGCATCTGGAATCCCTCATTATGAACCAGAACTCCCATGTGCAAAACACTTAAGAGAATTAATATGCAAGTATTGGGCCAAATACTCTGCTCATACAAAATGCTTTGCTTCATTGACTTTGATGTTATATTGATTTATACCAGTCAAGAACTTCTTATCATGCAGTAAAACTGTTTTCAGGTAATTGGGTCATCTGATTGTTTCTTATTCCTCCTTTCAGAAAACTTTTCCTTAAGAATCTGAAAGATTCAAAGTCATTGAATCAGTTCAGTTAGGAATTAAATTATAAATGCAGCACATAACACTTAACAGTAAAGCACATAATGATAACAAAAGCTTGAAGTATTGCAGTCCTAAGGGGCAACAGTAGCTGTTTTATTCTACACTTCTCCTTGCCCAGATTGAGTGGTGCATTTCAGTGTATATTATCTTTTCATTACACTCATTAAAATGAATCAAAAGAACCAGAGACACATTTTGTATCAACATTATTTGAGAAATGCCACAACCAAAATTTATAAGACCTACTTAAGAGTTTGCCTTTATTTTGAAAATTAGAGTTTCAAAGACCTTCACAGAACTAAAGTTTGACAAAAATACCATTTATGTAGTTATCTGTTATTTTATAAAATAAAGGTTAGAGAAGTAGCCAGGAATTGCTTTAGAGGGAATGTCGTGGAGCCTTAAAGCTCTCAGGGTTCAAAGATAAAAATATAATGACATACATTGTTGTGTTTCTGAAATGCTGGCCCCTTGTCAATGCCACTGGTTATTTTTCTTTGTAGTTACCAACATTTAAGTTATGCCTTCAACTAAAATACACATTTATCTTCTACACCTCCATTCAACTCCAGAGAAAATTTCAAATAGGTTCAACCATATGAGTTTACGAAAGGTGCAGTTCAGAAGGCTGAGCAGGTGAAAAGGCAATCAGGGACCCTTTGTGAAACACTGAAATACAGAAGAATAATTTAAAACCAGAAGGAGTGGACATGGACATTTATTCTTCTAGCAAAGCAAAGTTGGCATCATGTAGATGAAGGACGCTTATAAAAGGTTTCCTTTGAAACACAGCAAGACAAAGGTATATCTGATTTGCAGTGTCATAGCATGCTGTTTCCTGAAACACGCTTAGAAAAATGCTCAGCAGCTCTAAAAGTATCCACTAGCTTGGCCAGGATCTTATTCTGGAAGAGAGTTTCACACCACCTTATGTAGCACTGTTACTTGCAGTTAGTGCTGTCATTGGTAACTACCAGTGCTCAGCCAGCACTGAAGTCTCAGAGACCTTTACTCCAACTTAACGCTAATGCTGATCTCACATTCTAAATGAGTGATCACAGCCGGTTTTGATGACAAAGGTTCGGTTGAGCTTACTGTCAGCAAAGGGTGACTCTAGCACAGTATTTTTGGCAAACGTGACAAATTCTTCAAGGTATCAGCACAAAGCTGTATTCTCTGAGCATATAAAGTGACATGGTTTTTGTCTGCCTTTTGAATGGTGTGTTACAGAAGAGGTTATGCTGATGAAATTAATAACTATAGTTAAGATGATTTCTCTGTCTCTTTTGTACCTTGCACTTCTGTATTTTGTGTAGAAAAAAAAAAGCACACAAATTCATCACTATGTCAGCTTTCCTTCATAAGTGAATTGGCTTTAAATAACAATAGTTATTCTTAGATTTGAATAATAGCTTTATACGGCTGAGGTAATCTTAATCCAATGCTCCCTATCGGTTCATATAAATGTTCCATTTATTCAGTGCTCCAAGAACTCAAATCTAGCTTATCAGCTGTCACAAGTTTTGATAAAGGCAAAACTGTGATCAGATACAGTCTTACAATTATGAATTGCAGAGATGATGCTAAATAGAGGCACTACTTCTTGCAGGGCACTTTCTCTTTTTCCTTTATAATGCATTTGGTATCTTTTCTTGACTGTTTGAAAATGTATTACAGCATCACGAATCATTAAAATAAAATAGTAGTAGGTCTGAAACTTTCTTATTAGTTTCTTTTTCTCTGTTAACACCTTTATTTTAATTTTGAACCTCCAGAACTGAGACAACAAAAATGGGAGATTCACGCAGGTGAATAACAGAACAGGACCACTTATAATTTTACTGGTAGCATTTTTTAAACTTTTAAAATACAGAATTGCAGGTGACACTAGTATGAATCCAATTATTCCTGTGTGGGAAAAAAAAAAAAATAAAAAAAAATTCTAGTTTATGTGATTTTTTTTTTTTTTAAGCTTTAGTGCAAACTTTAGTTAAGTGAGAGAATTGTACTCTATGTGGTCACACATGCATGGAGAGTGAGAAAAAGGACTCCATTGCCTCTAGTTACAGAGTAATGAAGTATTAAACTTATATTGGATTTCATACCTATTATTGATTGTTCTTGGCTATTAACAAGTCTGATTTAAGTACTCGATAAAGTCTTTTGTCAAAATTTAATTTGCCTTTGATTTCACTTTTACACCAGCCATTGATTGCATATCACTCATAATATTGATCATTTGTATGCATTTACATCCTTTGGTTAAGAATTTTTTTAAAAAAATATAATTATACCATAACTTTATAATTTTAATTTAAAAGTTAGCGATTTTTTAAATGCATTTTTTGATAAGGCTTTTTTTTGTCTCCAGGATGAAGACTGTTATATGACTAGAAGAACAAGGGAACTCAGTACATTATCTGCAGGTTTTTGTGGCTAAAGATAAATGTCTGAATCAATATACTATGAATTAGTTTACTTAATGGAAATAGAGTCTGTTGCTGATGAAAAAATGTCATTCATTTGCTGTTGTTTGGTTGGGTTTTTTCCCCCCTTTAAGAACTTAATATCATAAATTTACCATGTCAGTTCTGTTCTGTCTTCTATTTTCAAAATGGAATTTCTGAATCTTTTTCTGAGACTTATTCCCCTATAACTGTACATACTTTCCATGACTATTCTGGAGATAACAAGTGTCCCCCCAGTTCTGGATCATGCTAGTGGATGCCATTATAGTCACCTGAAAAAGGAGTATTCTACAGCAAGAAAAGCCATAGCTACTTCTAGTCCACTACCATCAGGGTTTCAGAACAATACTAAGCAACATGCCTTTTTGAGAGGAATCAAAAATTATGCTTAATCACCAATATACTCTCTTTCCTTTTCTTGTTCTTCAAGCACAGAGAAAGTTCTATACTGGATGAAAACTTCAGCCTCATAACCTCCCAGTGAATTTCTGAATGGACTGTAGGTAGGAAGGTAACACTGCATATAAGTTCTGTACAAAATAAAATTAAGCAAGTCAGACATGGATATATACATACATATACATGGATTATATATATATATATATATATATATACACACATATACATGGATTAAATTCATGTAAATAATTAATGATAAAGATTTTGTGTTTAATAGTTTTTGCAAGATATTGATGTTTATAAAGCTATAATAATGATTATCGCCCTCAGCATTAGGGTAGTAGCATGAGTCTTTTTGTATTCATTCCTGCTAGTTTCCTTGACCCTCTGCCAGCTTGTTAGAGATAGTTGCCAAGGCTTATTCGTGTGTGTTAAAGCTGTGCTGGGATGTTACCTCAATATCAGCACTCACAGCAAGACAGGCACAGTTAATTAACTAATGTCTATTGCCCTTGAAGTACCCAAATCCAAACAGAAAGAATAGCAGCATTCTGCTCTAGTGTCCAAGGGGAAAAAAAAAAAAAAAAAAAAAAAAAAAAAAAAAAAAAAAAAAGATGTCTGGATTTCGAAACACTGAAACACATGCTATTTAACATCAGATCTTGCAGAAGTTGGCATCTCTACCAAGACTCATGAGAAAAAGTTTACAGACTTGTAGATTAAAAATAAATTACTGTAACAGTACATGTTCTCAAAACAAGCTGTTTAATGTTTAGATGGATATAGATAGCATAGGTTATGCTCTTGTCACGTAAAAAAGAACAGAATCACAGAAACACGAAGGACATGTCTACAAGCTGCAGTATGATTGAAGATCTTCTGCCCACACTCAGATCTGACAAGGCACCAGCCAGATCCTGTCTGGGAGCCATATGGCACGCTGTTGTGTCTCAAAGACTAGCACCTGCCTCTTGGCATCTTTCTAACTCTTTTCCTTTTTCACACAAGTTCACATCTACCTACACCTGTCTGGATAAACATACTGTTCCATCATCTGGCCATAAACTGAGTCTAATCTTATTCTTGGGAATTCAGGTTTGACACTTATACATAGTTATAGATCTTTAATGTGCACCCACAGCAATTAGCCCTTATGATCTGTAATAGTCCAAAGCTGTGGAAATTTTCCCAAGAGCTTCAAAATGTCATTTTAAAGTGATAAATTAAGAAATTATCTAAAGCCATAACTGAAAAATAAGCAATGGCATATTAAGCTTCATGCGGATAAAAACCCTGTAATGATATGAACTCGGTTCACCATCTAAAGAAATATTTGTTATTGAGAATTTACCTGTGAAACCATTATACATATGTCTTAATTGTTCAATAAATTATACACCTAATAATTAAAAAATAATAAAGTACAGTTAGGGAAAAATAGATAGTGCTTAGGTCATTAGCCTACCATTGGTATGACCTTAATTCAATTTTCTGCTTTGAAACAGACTTCCTAGGAAGTGTTAAGCAGGCTGTAAGGTACAAAAAAAAAAAAAAAAAAAAAAAAAAAAACTTTTCTAGTTCCTGCTGTAATTAAAGCATTTTTGAAAATCCTGTTAGATACTTGTCTGTAATAGAGATATCTAAATTCATTTTATGTTCAGCATTTATCTCTGTTCAGAGGGAGTAAATCATAAATGTCACTCATATATGGACACAGGTTTTTTTTTGAGATTAGCTTACCTGAGCAACTGTTCTTTATTGCAATATAAAATTTAAAAATTATTTTATTTTTTTTCTGAGGAGTGTCAGAATTCAGTTCAGAATTAGTTAGACACCCATGAGAAGGATAACTTCAACTAAACAATCTAAACTTCCTAGGAAAACAGGAATTACTTGAAACACTGAGGGTAAGGACCTAAATGCAAGCTGCATTTGGCCATCATGACATGGCTGCACAGCCTAGGTTATGGTTAGACTATAAAAACATTTATAACAATCCACTCATGCATGATGTAAGTGAAAGAGTGTCTCTTTCTCATTTAGGTTCTTCATTTAGAAGAGATCATTGCTGCTGCTGAGAACTGTATGAGCCAATTTTATTCTTCCTGCACAGATATTTCCTAGTGTGCTCGTACACATATGTGCCAGGCTTAGACCTTATCATATCTATCTAGAATCCAGCCATATATTCTCTGAACAGATCTTATTCCTATTTCTCAATTCATTTAACACTTCAGAGAAAGCATTGCCAAAATGTATGTGAATAACAAGAACAGTGTTTCTGAAAGCAATTATCTTATCCTTGTCAGCAACAGAGTTTATTTGCTCACAGCAGCTTTGAAGGATACGCCATCTAAATCCTAACACAATTCAAAATGTTCTGTGCTCTGGGCTAAACAGATTTAGAGTAACAGCTGGTCAGGAATTTTGAAATTTCACAGTTTTTCCATGGGAAAGTTTCATCTCATGGTTGGAACAGACCAAAATGTTTTGAAAAGGTTGGACTGGTTCGGGGAAATAAAAGACCCTACAACTCGAATAGAGTTATACAGCAGGTATGTTTACTCCGGCGCCGGGGTGCAGGGGGATCTCTCCACAAAGCTTGCACACCCACCGCACATTTTACCGAAAACTGATAGTGTGGATATTCATATTTGTTGGGTTACATAATACATACATACGCATGAGTAAGGCTGGGTTAGTTAGAAAGGCTGATGTCAACAGTTTATGTTCTCTTTGCACCTGCGCATTGCCTCCTAGTGGGCGTCTTCAGGGGTCTTTGGGAGGAAGGCTCGGACTCTTTCTCACTTTGTTTTTTCCCCGGAGCATGCACAGATTCTCTTGGCCAATTTCTTGAATATCAAGACTGTTTTTCAGATGGTTTACTATCTATCTTATTTAAGAGAACCAATAGAACTTCTACCATTCGTATATGGCTATCTTTACTCATTAGCAAAGTTCCAACTAGTTAGAGCCACCTGGTACTCAAGGCCAAAAGTGTAATATTTTGCTGAACACTGTAATCCTTGGTAGATTTTCACAGGGAACTGCTTTGTTTTGATGAACACAGTAGTCCTTGATAAAATTCCACAGAACAGTCTGGGCAAGCAGGATTCTCAGCAATATTTTAAAAAATACTATAACTTGCTATGAATAAGTAAATAAGTTGCTAAGCAGTTTTCTATAAGTAAATAAGTAAATAAATCTCAAAATAAGTAATCATTTCTCTGTATCAGGACTTCTCATCAAAGAACCAAATTTCCCAACTAAAAATAATAGATAGTTTAGTGCTTAGACACTAAAAAGTGTTTAGACTATATTTTCCATTAATGCTTTGGTTGGGAAGTCTTAGACCTCTGCATCCTTGCAGAATAGGGTAACACCCTGTGTTAGATATGCCAAGACATCCTGCTCCCGCTGAGTCGGCCCCAGTTAAAGACTCGCAGAGTAGGGACGTGAATCTTTTTTCTACCATAAGAGCTATTCACCTGTACACTGTCATAATCATCCCCATGCATATGCATCCTTGTCATGGTCCTAAAGCAGAGTTTGAAATCTTAACAGTGTCAGCAGGAGGAAACCCTTTGAATAGCCATACATATCACACTTTTATGAACATATAAACTAAACACAAACCACGTATTTAATGGTGTACTCAACACACATGCAAGCTCACATTCAGGAACTTTGAAAGTAGAAGCAATCACCTAAACTTTTAATTAATAATCACTTTGATCATGGAATGAATGGCTCTAAAGTCTTATGATTTGTATAAATTACTACCTTTTTTAAATAAAAAATCAAATATTCATCTTCATCAGCTTTACTGTAAAAGAAATCAGCTAGACAACAATGCAAAAAGTCAATGAAAAGGTCATTTAAAAATACCATCTTAGAATTGGAAATAATTTAAATTTAGATTTAAAAAAGAGAACCAAAAACTACACCTACACTTGAATGGAGTGATTCTGAGAGACAGACAATGTTTATTTTACCCTGCCATACCCAGCGGTACGAAAATATATTAGAATAATATTTTTTTGTTTTGAAGAATGACATGAAAAAATAATCTGTACAGCACACATAGCAATATAGGAGCAAAAATTAGACTTTAAGGAATTTATGTATTTTACACAGAGAAAATGAGGGCAATACATTTTATTCTCTTCTGTAAAACTGAAATGAACAGGAGCTGTGGTGTGGTTGCCAGTTATTCAAACATCAAACAAAAAAATCAATTCTTTACAAGGCTTGTATGGTAACGAAATGTTAAGATAAGCAGCAGTTTTAGTCATTCATCCAAAAATGGAGCTTTGTTTTAGACATAAACTATTTTTCACAAATGTATGCAGAAGATTATTCTGGTCTAAAGAAGATAAAAGATATAAAGAGCTTGTCCATCAACAAGTCCCTCTTTCAGGATGATTCAACACACATCGTATCTTATGGTAGACGTAAATTTCTCTAAACTTAGGAAAGCTTCCAATCAGCTACACATTTGTGGTATTTCTCTGGTTCACCAGAGGCAGCTGACAGGAATAATCTTTAAGACTTTCAAGTTGTGTAAACACCAGCTCATACTACTAAGGGAAACAGTAACTTCTCAGTAGTTAAAATTTCATCCAGCTCTAAAAGCAAAGTTCTGTTTTAGCTGCCATAGCATTTTGTTTTAATAATTGATGATGCTGAATAATACAGTATTTACACTTGTAACATTTGTTTCCACAAAGTTTGAAGAAATGTATTTTTTGAGTGAGGTATTACAAAATAGTCCAATTCTTACATGCTTATTTACCTCTAGCTAAAAAAATAAAATAATTAAAAAAAAATCCCATCAATTCATTACGTGAACAAGGACATGCTTCCTAAATTTGAGTGTGATAATTTGAGGGTACTATTAGAGATCATGGACTTCATACATATCTGTTAGATTAAGCTTCATTTTCATAGTCTTAGTATCTGCTTGTGTGCTTTGATTCACAGGGTGGTGTCAGTAATGCCTCGAACATTCATCAAGGACCAGCTGTGGCCTTTGTAAATAGTCTAAGGAATATTTTTAGATAAGGAGTCAGCATTAGAGAAAAATAATCTTGGAAATAATTTATAGTTCATTAGTAAAGTTGCTGGGGTGTGGCATGAAATTCACATTTTTACTTGGTATGAAAAATGTACTAGTTGATATGGTCAATGTAAGATTTATTATATCCTTAGCTTTTAATTTCCTTCCTACAGTTTTGTAAATAATTTGATAATTACTTATAGCAAACAAACAGTTCTCATAACAAAAATCATATTCATAATTAAGCAATTTAAGAGTAAGTTGAGTTAAACAGGAGGAAGTGTTCTTGTAGCCCAGAAAGCCAAACGTATTCTGGGCTGCACCAAGAGGATCTCCCCCTCTACTCCACTCTTGTGAGACCCCCCTGCAGTGCTCTGTAGAGTTCTGGGGCCCCCAACATAAGAAGGACATGGACCTGCTTGAGCAGGTCCAGAGGAGGCCACAGAGTTGATCAGAGGGTGCAACACCTCCCCTGTGAAGAAAGGATGAGAGATTTGGGGTTGTTCAGCCTAGAGAAGAGAAGGCTCTGGGAAGACCTTATTGTGTCCTTTCTTATAAGAAAGATGAACACAGACTTTTTACCAGGGTCTGTAGTAATAGGACAAGGGTCAAGGGTTTTAAACTGAAAGAGAGTGGATTTAGATTAGACATAGGGAAGAAATTTTTTACAAAGCAGGTGGTGAGACACCGGAACAGACTGCCCAGAGACGTTGTGGATGCCACATCACTGGCAGTGTCCAAGGCCAGGTTGGACGGGGCTTTGAGCAATCTGATCTATTGAAAGATGTCCCTGTCCATGATACAGTCTGGATAGACTAAATGGTCTTTAAGGTACCTGCCAACACAAACCATTCTAAGTTACAGCATCAGAATATTGAGCTTGGCTGGTTTAGTATGTGCTCTGATGCAGTTTCATTTTATATAAATACATTACTGGTTTTTTTGAGCAGTGTCCTTGTTTCATGAGACGCACAAAATGTATAGTCCTATGTAGTATTTTTTTGACATTTCATATTCTCATAATTTTACTTTAAAAATGTTTTTTGACTCACTGTGTGAAATTGAAACCATGTTTGAAGGCATACAACTTTGTATGTTCAAAACACAGATTTAATATTTCACCTAATTCTGAATGAAGAAGCCCACTACTACTACTACTACAGACCAGACATGGGGCCACCAGTGAAGAACAAAGCACAAGAGCGTGAAGCTCATGATAATTGTTGACAAATATACCTCAGAAGTGGCAGGACAGAATCCACTTTTAAGGTGTTTGAAAGTGAAACCATTCTCCTTCTTGGAACCATGAAAAAGGGTCTTTGCCTTATGTGACAAAGTACTGTCATAGAATATTTTTTTTCTAAACCATATTATCTATTCCTGTAGCATTCTTAAAACTCATTGAACACCTGTATTTCTGGAAGACTTTCAGGAATACGTAGATTTATTATTACTTTGTGCTTTGTTTATACTTTGGAAGTTAATTACTATGTTATCCAGAATAAACTGAAAAAACATACTAATGAATGTTTTACCAATAAAAACTCTATAGCTGTTACACCATTGTTTTAAAGAGGCTTTTTTTAGGACTTGTTGTTGTAAAAACTTCATAGAATTTGTTATATATATATATATATATATATATAAAAAGCCATTATGAGATTTGAAATATAAAGTTGTAACCATAATTAACCTTCTCTGTGCTTTATATTAAGTCCCTACGTTACCACTGTACAATCTGTATTTTGTAAAGTCTCAGAAAATCGTTTAGAATTAGAACATATACATCGATTAGTTTGGAAAAGTCCTCCCTGAGAGTTTTTCAAGTGGAAGGTGATAACTCTGTCAGCAATCTTGTTATGATAAAGAGAAAAAGAACATGTCGGAAGACACTCTGAACTCATTTCACAAGTAAGTATTTCAAGTAGATTTTCAGAATTAAGCAGAGGTTTGCATGTAATAGAAGAAACTCCTTGGAAATTAGAACCATCATTTAAGGTCAAGAAATGTAATAACAAAATAAAAATTTCAAGAAGTGAATAAAAGATATAACCTTTTCAAGGTGCGTTTTAAGATTTGCAGTATGTTCATCACCTTAACAAGAAGAAAAAGAAAAAAAAAAAAAAAAAAAAGTATGCAGTAAGAAAAAACAGATAATTTAAGTACAGATAAAAAGTGCATAAGTAGCTGACTTCATTATAAAAAAAAAGAATATGGCGTTAAGTCTTGAGGAAAGCTAGTAAGGATAGTGAGATTAAAAAATACATGTATATAAAAATAAAGATATCAAGTTACTGCACAATAGAAAAAGTAATAACATGAATGTAAGAAAAAGTAACAGGTTTTGGTTTATTCAAGAATAACCAACTTTCTCCCATTTTTCTGCAACAAGGTGGCTGCTCTGATTTTCTAGACAAAAGGAGTTAGGCAGATTTAATTTCTCTAGGTTTAGTGTAATGGATGTGGTAGCACAGGAAACACCATTATTGAAGCTAGTAGTAGATTAATGGAAGAATCGTTATACAGTGAGGAACTAGTTGTAGAAATTGAAGAGGACCATGAAGGCAAATAAAAAGGAGAAAATTAGAAAGGTGGATTGGCAACCACAGCCTTACCAAGTAGTGAGTTTTGGAAACACCAGAGATTGATATCACAACAAAATGTGATGTTACCATAAGGAAATAAAGGTACTTCTAGGGAAATATCTATGACACTGGACGAGATCTGTCAGACCTGTCTGAAAATAACTCTGGACACCAGTGTTCAAGAAAGAAGTTGAAACCAGAGAATATTTTACAAAGTATCTGTAGGATTGTAGGGGAAAGGATACAGCCTTGAGCAAAGATGAGTCCAGCTTGGCTGTTTAGTCTAAGAAATGCTGTGAATCCAGTCTATAAATACGAGACCAACTGTACACCAGAAGAGTTTTTTAAGCCAGACTTTGCTGACAGCAGATTAAATGGAGATATGCATGCCATTAATATATTTAGACTGGAAATACAAACCACATTTCTGAAGGTCTTTACAAAAGAATAATGGGGAAATGTGTGTCAGAAACCCTGATAATTTTAAATTTTTCAAAATAAACAGGCACGATAGTTAACAAACAGAGCACTGAATTTATGTAAGGTTTTTTTTTTTCTGAAATAACAAATTCATATTAATCAGTGGCTAGCCTAAAGTTATAATCTCTTTTTTTAAACTTGTTTTTATTGGTTAAAACTTCTTGCCAAATTTGTTTAGAAGCATTGCTTTTGCATCAGAGACAAATTATGGCTGTTCCGCTCAGACAAGAGGCAAAGCAAGGGTGAGGTATCTATAAAAATCATATAGCTATGAAATTTGGTAGTTCAGAATCTGTTTTTTTAAGCACTGTCAGACCTAATTAATATACAAAGACTGAGTAGTTGTGGTGCTCAGTCTCCACTAATAGACATATTGCTTTCCTTGTTCTTTAAAATCATAGCTGCTTTATGAAACACTCCTTACCTGTATGTCCAGTCCCATGACTCCCCGTGTGTACTTCCACTCTCTTCCCTCCTTTCCTGGATCAAAAACCTCTCTATAACACACCCGATGAACTTGCTGCTACATGATGGACTGCATGATATCGTATATTTATATTTAGTTTCCTATGACACGGCCAAAGCTTCGTCTGCATCACAGCGATGAAGGGACCAACACCTCCTGTGGACATTGCATCACTCTGTCCTGTGCTCTTGTGTGGTGTTCCCCTTTCTCTCTTCTGCCTTCACATTGTTGTAGAATTTATGGTAATAGCCAACTGGATCTGCATAAAGCATAAATTTTATAATGTTGTATGCAGTGCACTAAGATCACAGGACCTTTAGTATACTATCACATTACAAGTTACCAATAAAATACATTTATAATTATTCAGGAACTTATCTTGAGGACATATAATAAGGAAAACAGAAATTATACTTAAGATTGATAATTTTAAAAGTGAATTAATTATCTGGAGTATAAGACCCTTGAACTGTAATAAGAAGTGTCTACTTCTCACAAGCTCTTTCAAAAATCATACAATAATGTTTTATTTTTAAATTACCCTATCTTTTAGGAAAGATATCTTCAATGTCAGAGGTTTTTAAAGATGAAGCACTAGCAACAACATGTGCTGAAAAGATACTAATAATATCTTTGGCAATTCTGGTATGATTTTTAGGAAGAAAACTTTACATTTTTTTCAAGAATATCTATATTTTAAGCTTTATAATAGCAAAAAATTTCTCATAGCATTCCTGGTTAAAGATTAGTAGTAATAATAATAATAATACCAACAAAAATTTTGCAACAGACTGATAAATTATTATTACATATTCCAGATAAATCGACTTAAATCTTGTCAAATGTTCACAGAAAGTTATAAATTAAGCCATCATTTCAGATGAAAATATAATGTATGTTTGTGAAATTATTTATTTTTTTCAAAACAATAAGGAAAATCCAAGCTCAATATTTACTGAAATGAACATTTTCCACCTTCTTTGTAAAAGGAGAGATTTTGACTTTCCTGACCCTAAGACTAATGCTAAACATTCCTATGGTTCAGAAGAGGCCCCAGAAACACATTGCTAAAGATTTCTGGATTATCAATAAGACTAGGTTAAAAGAGGCTTTTATTGTACAGAACTGAAGAAAAAATCAGTGCAAAATAGGATAACACACTGGTTTTGAAATTCTTGTTTTTCTTACAAATAGCCTAGTGAATAATTTTCTGGCACATTAATTAACAGTTGAACAACGTTTCTAAAGCTCCTTGTGAACAGTAAAACTTACAAAGAGTAAAATTATTTTTAAAGTCAGAGAAACAAATTATGTTTTTTCCTAGTTGTGGAATTGCCTTGTAGAAGTGAAATCATGAGGAATAATGTGCTTGAAACTTTTGTTATTACTATTATTATTGTTATAAGGCAAGATGGAAATCACACGACTCTTAGAAATACATCATCTAAACTGGTTTAGCAAAAAGCAAAATTTAAGTCAAATGAGTAAATGAGTCTCTACCATTCACTATATCTTTCCAGAGGTTTCTGAAGAAGACAAAATATATTTCACTGTTACCTAGAACTGTCAGTTAATATTATTTCCAAGGCTAATTTTACATTAGTGGTAAACAGAGCATAGACAGAGTTACGTTTTTGTGTGATATGAAGTCTGAGTGTTTCTGCTGACACGTTGACAATTTGTGTTGTTACCTGAATTAGATGCCTAAAGTTTAAAACTATTTTTCAATCTATTATTACTGTTCCAGACAAACTAGAAAGGTTTCTCCAGCTGTCAGAGTTTCTAATCAAATGCTGCATAAAAATCACTAAAAGTATCCCAGATATTTTAAAAATAACAAAATATGTCTTTATCACCCTACTGGCAAACACTAAACAATGCAAAGGAAGGTCTAAACTGCTACATAAAGCTCTGTAGTCACACAAAACTGGATCAGAAATTTCATCATAATCTCTACCTGGCAATGTTTATTCTCTGAAGCAGGATAACTAAGAACGTTTCTTCAATAATATTTCAGCTGATGTCAAATAATGGCTATGGATTTTCTAAAAGAAAAACAAAAAAACTAACTTAGCTACTACTCTTGGGTAGTAGACTGCCTCATCACATTGTCCAAGTTTGACAGAGCTATTAATGGAGATTTTTCTCTTGTGTGAGAAAAGATCACAATTTGTATGTTCTCCAATGCAATAATTGTTGAGGGCAAATAGGACTTATAATGGGATAAAGAAAGTAGAGAAATTTTGGTCATCAGAAAGAAAAAAAAAAAACAACAAAAACCACAAACAAAAAAACCACCACAACTTCCAAAAGTTCTATCTGTATCAGCTTTTCTGAAGGGTCCACTGTCCATATTGTGGCTCATGTTGCAGAGCAGTTCAAGACCTTCAAGAGGGTGTGAATTCCTTTGGATGAAATTCCATGAAAATGCTGTCCAGAATGCAGCCAGGGAACAGAACAAGACGAGAGCTTGTTAAAATAAACCTGTTAGTTGTGCACAACCAGGATGTTTGTTCCTGTACACACTGCTCTGCTCTGCAGGCCTGTTTCCATTAGGTCATGGTCTTGCTAATATGGACATGGACGGTATGAGCAATGAAGAACATCCAGAGTCCAGTCTATCACAGATGTAATCCTAGTACAATCTTTCAGGTGAAGCTGGTTTTCTTTTTTGGCAGTATGCCCGAAAAATATACTGAATGGTTTAGAAGAAATAAAACACACTGGAAGGTCATGTGGGGGGCAGGAAGGAGAGAAACTTAACTGTTAGTTACAGGAACAAACAACAAGAATGAGAAGAAAAAAAAAAATCCCTGAGGAGAACAGCAGCACTACTTATCTTACAGAACAGTTGGGGTTTTTTTCCATTGTTTAGAGTTTTTAGTTCTCTCCAACACTGTCAAAACCACTTACCAGGATCCTATCTTCAAATTCACATCACTTGTCACATCCCCAGCCCAAATATGAAATTTTAAACACATTAAGCTTCTGTCTGTTCTTGTGTAGGAGAAAATTTTCCAGCTCCATTTGTCACATTTAATAACCATAACCTAGAAAATGGAGAAAATAAGAACTCTCATCGGAAGACGTCGTCCTGACAAGGATAACCAGAAACAAGCTGTGGTGATGCAATTCCTTCCCCCTGCTTCCTGGGCCACTCAGTGATTAACGTGATTCCACCCCCTGTCCTGGGCCACATACCAGCCTAGGGAAGGACTGTTAATGGCAGTGAACGGTGTTAAGGTGCCCCTTTGACAAGCATGGCTCTGCCCTCCCTGTCACTTGGGAACAGTTATTACTGCCCATCACCTCCTAGCAGCCTGGTACACCTGTACCTGGGATGTGACTGAGGAAGAACAATAACAGGAAACAGGACTGCACACCCATCGAGGTACCGTCTGCTGTCGGAGCCGGCGGGAGGCCAGGGTGAAGTCGACCTCCTCAAGTCTCAATTGTTGCCTGTTGAGGAATGCCGATGCATCATGAGTATTTGTTCTGAACTCAAGGAGAGGGAAATTTTTAACTTTGAGCTAGTTTCTCTTTCACCCTCTCTCTTTATGAAAATACACAAAGTTATTTTCATAAGTGTGGGCGCATACTTATTCCACTGGATCCAAGTATTTTTGTCTGTCTGTGTGTTTGTATGTCTTGGGTTTGTGCATGCACATGTATACATGTATATAGATTTAAGATACCCTGTAGTAAGTTAGTGGGAATCTTGTGATCTTCGAACCTGTAGTTGAGTCACTATTTCAATTATATTTTACTGAGTTATTTTGTAAATCTTTAAACTGCTTAACGATTAAGTGCTGTTAGTCATTAATAAATCTTGATTTGCTGCTAAAACATTACCACGTTAATACTTTAATCTGCAACACATGTGAGTCAGCAATATAAGAAACAGAGACTGATCATACATACCTGGGCAATTGATACAATCTGTGACTGGAAATCAGTACAAATACAATAGATAGAAAGATATGATCAAGATAAATTTCTGTATATTATTTACAATATTTTATCCCCAGATTGTACATGGATATTATTGAAATCAAAGGAATATTTTCATTCAGGTCAAAAGGTTTTGGTTTTGATCAAGAATGTTGCTTAGTGTGAGAAGAGCAAGTGAGAAAGACTGTCTCCATGTGCATGGGTATTTTTGTGTGCATGTGTGTGCATGCACATGTCTGTGCATGTGTATGTATGTCTACATGGTATAGCTAAGGAATTAAAACTGATTCAGAAATAAAATCTTGAGAATAAGCCTACAAAGGACAAAACTTTTTTTGCAGAGATCATAGAAAGTCATTTAATGACCTTCTAGGATTAAGCTTTTTTTTTTTTTTTTTTTTTTTTTTTTTTTTTCTCAAAATCTGTCAAGAAACCTATGCTCTTAGCACAGTATTGACTTCTGGGGTCAGATCAATATCTTGATGGAAAATAATTGTCATAGTCCTTTTAAATATCATCTCAAAAGTTTCTTTATACTAGAAAAATATTCTGCATCCTCTAATCTCTTATTTTGGACATATTATAGAATAAGATAATGGCTTGGGTTGGAAGGGATGTTTAAAAATCTGCTAGTACAACACCCCCCTGCCATGACCAAGGACACCTTCCACTAGCCCAGGTTGCTCAAAGCCCCGTCCAACCTGGACTTGAACACTGCCAGGGAGGGGGCATCAACAACCTCTTTGGGAAATTGTGGAACAGTGTCTCACTACCCTCATCGTAAACTTTTCTTCCTTATGTCCAGTCTAAATCTCCTCTCTTTCAGTTTAAAGCCATTACCCCTCATCCTATACCTACACTCCCTGATAATGAGTCCCTCTCCATTTTCGTTTACCCCCCCTGAAGTACTGGAAGGCTGCTCTAAAGTCTCTCCAGAGCCTTCTCTTTGACTGAACCCCCCAACTCTCTCAGCCTGTCCTCACAGGGGTGCTCCAGCCCCCCGAGCATCTCCGTGGCCTCCTCTGGCCCCTCTCCAGCAGGTCCGTGTCCTTCTGCTGTTGGTGCCCCCAGAGCTGGACACAGCACTGCAGGGGGGGTCTTACAAGAGCAAAGTAGAAGGAGAGAATCCCCTCCCTCGCCTTGCTGGCCACACTTCTCTTGATGAAGCCCAGGACACAGTTCGCATTCTGGGCTTCAAGCACACACTGCTGGGTCATCTCCAATTTTTCATCCACCGGTTTTCTTCATCCCCAAGTCTATCCCTGGTGGGCTGCTCTCAATCCATTCATCCCCCAGACTGTATTCATACTGGGGATTGCCTCAGCCAAAGTACAGGACCTTGCACTTGGCCCTGTTGAACTCCATGAGGTTTGCACATCCCACCTCTCCAGCCTGTGCAGGTCCCTCAGGATGGAACATCCCTTACCTCCAGGGTGTCAACTATACCACACAGCTTGGTATTGTTGGCAAACTTTCTGAGGGTGCACTTGATCCCACTGTCTATGCCATTGATTAAGATATTGAACAGTCATAATTTCAAAATATTCTATATTGACAAGAAATATAACAGTGTGAAGAAGACAGATAGGGCTGGTATCCGGTGACTATAGCAAACACTGCTTTTTGCTGGATAATAATTGACTTAAGAATACATGAATTATTAAGATACAATAATTCAAGTAACTGAAAATAAATAGCCCTACATGTGTCATCATCCACCTAATTCCTTTTATTCCTATTTATCCATTTTAAAATTAAAATACTCTTCATTAACTATATATTCATTTTCAAACACCAAAGCTTTTTATAGTTTTTAACCTTACATTTTCTCTTTGCAATCCAGTTTCATAAATACAAAATAAAAGTGTTTGAGCTTGGGTTTTTTATTTCATAAATATTTCCTCAACATCTCTGAATGTATATTCTTCACACCAATTTTTTTTTTTTTCGCTATTGGCAGGCAGAGTATTATTTATGAATAAGGCATTAGAGAATAAAGAGTAGACATAATGCTACAAAAGGAGTGACAGGACAAAAACCAGTTGTTTAATATTCACTAGTATTCACACAAGTTAGATTACAGAACAGTGACTAATGTTGAGTATACAGAAGAGATGCAGAAGGTTAAAACAGACTTAAGCTTCATGAAGCTCATTGAAAGCTGTGTTTAAACTACTCGCAGTGACTAATGATAATAAAGTACAATTATAAAAGCTTACTAAGGTTTTGCTTTTATGGCCAAAAACAATGCCCAAACAAGCAATATCTAAAACACCTTATGAACTGCAGAAACACATTAGCAGAGGGAGGTGAAACCTTTGCACAGTAAACAGTAACATGCACGTTGAATCAAGACGTCTAATATGAAAAAGAATTACAGAAAATATTATTCATCCTCAGCACTAGCTTTCTCCTTTAGTTTCCTTCACCTCCGAGTTTATTCTTTTTTTATGCTTCCATTTTAGTGCTTTGAGAGCTTTATATTATATGAAGGCACCATGGAAACTTTGTTTCTGAAATAATAGGATTAGAGGTAGATTGTCTGGCTCTGGGTCCATGAGGTACTGTATTTAAAGAAAAAAAAAAAAAAAAAAGAAAAAAAAAAAAAAAAGCCGGTCAGTTTTATTCAAAATGTTCAGATCCTCTGCAGAATTGCTTTATATACGAGAGTACACGGAGATCATATGGGGCTCTAGCACTGAGTCTTGAGATATCTGTCTCCATCTTTCCTTGGTTAATGTACCCAATTCTCTCTTTGTTCTGTCAAATATAAACACTTCAGGGTAGTACAGACATGGAAAAACATAAACCACAGGAACCTGAAGCAGACAGAGATTCTGGAATTTTCTAGTATTAGAAATCCTGAAAATCTGTATACATGTATATCTGTGTATAATAACAGCCAATAATGAGGAAAATTTGCACACATTGTTTCTTAACATGTTAAGGAGCATAGGTGAGCACAGCAGGACAAGGACAATATGGTCACCACAAAATATACATGTAAAGTAAGGAAGACTTTAGGTAAAAATCCAATGGAAAGTCATATAATGTCGACTGGTCCGCAAGCTGAGCCACAAAAATACATGTGATGTATTTTTGTGATGGGCCTGGGAGAAATAGGAGAAGACATGGTTCTTTCATCTGAAGAAGGCAAAGAAATGTGAAAACTAATCTTGGATGCTTAATCCAGGCAAGATTTGGTTTACTTAATTAGATCTTTATGATCTTGAAGTTTGGAAAATATCCTATGTCATTACAGTCTAAATGAAAAGGATGAGATGGAAGGTAAGAGCTTCAAGAAGTTCTTGCTTAGTCTGTGGCTAAGAAAGAAAAAAATGAGTGAAGTTACTGAGGAAACAGAAGAATCATAGAATCCCAGGTTAGAAGGGACCTCAAGGATCATCTGGCCCAACCTTTCTTGGCACAAGCACAGGACAGACAAGATGGCCCAGCACCCTGTGCAGCTGAATCTTAAAAGTGTCCAGTGCTGGGGAACCCACCACTTCCCTGGGGAGATTATTCCAGCGGCTGATTGCTCTAGCTGTGAAAAATTTTCCTTGTGTGTCTAATCAGAATCTCCCCAGGATTGACTTGCACCCATTACCTCTCATCTCTTCCATGTGGCTCCCTGTAAGTAGAGAGTCTCCATCTTGTTTGTAGCCACCCTTTAAGCACTGGAACATGGTGACAAGGTCTCCCCTAAGCCTTCTCTCCTCCAGGCTGAACAAACCCAATTCTCTCAGCCTTTCCTCACAGGACAGGCTGCCCAGCCCCTTGATCATCTTTGTGACCCTTCTATGGACTCTCTCCAGCCTGGCCACATATTTTTGTATAGTGGGGACCAAACCTGAACACAATATTCCAGGCGTGGCCTGACAAGCGCTGAGAGGAGGGGGATAATGACTTTATCTCTGCTGGTGATGTCCTTGTTGATGCAGCCCAGCAGCCTGTTGGCACAGCAGCACACTGGTCACTCATGTGGAGCTTGTTGTCTACCTGGATACGAGTACCCACAGGTCTCTTTCCAAAGAGATGCTCCCCAGACAGGTAGGTCCCAGCCTGTCCTTCTTGAACTTCCTAAGGTCCTTGTTATCCCCCTCTTCCAGCCTGTCCAGGTCTTCCCGCAGGGTGGTTCTCCCTTCCCAAGTGCCCACGTACCCACTCAGTTTGGCATCACCAGCAAATCTCATCAGGGAACACCTGATCCCCTTGTCCACGTCACTTATGAAGATACTGAACCTCATTGGGCCCACTATTGATCCCTGGGACCCCATCTGTGACAGGTTGCCAGTCTGAAAAGGAGCCATTTCCCACCACCCTCTGGGTGCAGCCTGTCAGACAGTTCCCCACACACACCACAGACCCCTTGTCCAGACCGTAACACATCAGCTTCTCTAGGAGGAGGCACTGGGGAACCGTATCGGAAACCTTGGAGAAATCCAGGGAGACAATGTCCAGCACTCACACCACATCAACTGAACAGGTCACTTTGTCATAGAAGACGATCAGGTTTGTCAAGCACAATTTGCCCTTGGTGAATCTGTTCTGGCTTCTCCCAATCACATGCTTCATTTGACTTGTGATAGCCCTATATATTAAGCATTCAGTCTGTAGTCAGCAAGCGTCTTTCAAGATTTTCACTGCTGAGCAGAGTAATTATTTTAAATTATTTACTATATTTCAGTGGCGATAATATTCACATACCCACAGTATGTTAATATATAAGGTAAAACATAGACTAGATATGAAAAACTAATAATTTGATTCTTTCTGATGTTTTCTTTACAAATAATATAAGTATTAGAAACGAAGTAACTTAAAGGGATCAAGAGAACTCCAGTTCCTTCCTCTGAAATCTTTTAAATACAGATAAGGTTCAAATTGTGGTTTAATTTTTGGGAAAGATGGGTAAGTACTGAGTTCATCTCTTAATGACAAGAGAATAACTCAAAAGTAAGCTGTGAATATTTGCTTGAGAACGTATTGGGTAAAAGGGGGGAGAATAAAGAAATACATCATACCTCACCTTTTTTCTCTGAAATGTGAAATATGTTTCACAAATTTATGGAAACTTATTTCATGAAGTTTTTTATAACATAAAAAATACCATTTTTATGTTTAAATTTCAGCAAACCTATAGATATGTAAGTATTGTACCATGACTTCTGTTGAACAGAACAGAATACTAATAGGAATACTAATGAAGAAGTCCATGGTAAAAGATGTGTGATGTATAACAGTCACCAAACTCTGTACCATTGTCTGAGATATACTGACAAAAGTTTAGACTGATAGAAGTGGCAGCATTTTGTCTATAAATGCTTCTGAAATTTCACGACCTTGCAGAATTTTATATGATGGATTTTTGAAATACAAACTTCAATGCTTTTGCACAATATTTAAAAATCAGATGAGCAATAGTATTTAAAGACAAAATGAGCTGACAGACTCATTTAGGTCACACCAGTAGACTCCCACATCTAGTGTTTAATGCAATCTGTTTTGCACTCTCTAGCTGCCAGAACTTTTCATTTTAGCAAGCAAATTATTTTAATTGAGGGACATCAAAACCGTTTCAATGCAGCCTATGGGTTAATACAGTTTGTTTTAAACAAGTGCAAAACATTGGCACTCTCTCTCACCATTTTTATGCTTCAAATTTGTATTTTTGATCCATGGACTACACTAGAAACTCAGCTGGGAAAGCCCTTTGTACAGATTATGTGAGTGACTGCTGCATTTACTGCTCAGTCAAGCACTAGAATGTACACCCTTAAAACAGATTCATCAAAACTGTGATTATTCAATCCACCAAGGTACAGAAAAGTGAGCAAGAAAAATATGTGGCAGAGATCTAAATCTGAGCAAATATAATTCCAGACATCTGTATTCAGATGCAATTTCATCAGGATAAATTAAAGAAAAAACCACAGGGTATATCTAACGTCAACTGATAAAATCTAAATATTCACTGGTTTGTGAAAAAAAAATCTTACAGTCTACTTACAAACAATATATTTATTTCTATTAATTCTTAGCACTCCCCTTATCCAAATAAATAAATAGAGATAGATCAATCAATAGATAGGTAGATGTTTGTTTTGAGAGGAAAAACGGTACTCTAATGGCAATGTGACTGTAAAGATTTTTCTATTTAAAAAAATTAATTTGCATGATTCATTCCACAGAACATTATAACATCATATAGCAAACATTAAAAGATTCAGTTTCTAAAGTGTTAAAGACTTAAAGTTTCAGACCACAGGTGAATAATTATATTTATAACTCATGTTTTTAAAGTATTGTGGAAACTTAATACAGGTAGAAGAGAACAGGAGTTTGAAGAGTAGCACATTTCTCTGGATAAGAAAATATTTGAAAACTCCATGACAATGATTGCGTTTGTGCATATGGTGTATGCAGCTGTACGGATATCAAAATAATTTCAGCACCAAAATAGGCTTTTCCTGAATCTTTTTTTCAGACAGATTGCCACTGTTAGAGAAATATCGAGAGTACTATTTACATTAAGAATTATGGAGTATGCAGTCAAAGTTATGACTGGCAGGATCTACCTGCGAATTTAATACAGGTTTTAAACTCATTTTAAATTTTTGGTATATTCTAGGTTTCAAATATCTAAATCATGCTTTTCAGTGTAGAGGAAGAGTGTTCTTGAAAATTATGTCAAGATAAAGCAGCACTCTAAAGATTTAAATAGTTTCACAACATGGTCTGTAATTAACACCAGTAAGTTTCAGGTGTCTATTTTCTTGACTGAGGGCAACGTATAAAGATGAAACACCAAATCTGGGATGAAGAGAAGATAGTTATATTTAATTTAACTGCGGTAACAGCTGCACCATCTGGAAGGCCCGGAGCATGTACTGAATGACTTCCAGATGTTGCAGGTGTGGTACAGCTGATTGAACTTTGCGATGTACATACTGAAGTCGATTATAATTCTAAAGCGTATTACTAATTTAAATAAAGATTGGACATGGACTTTTCAGTATGGCTTTCTGTGGAACATGTCTGTTGAAATGTAAAGGCCAAGGCACCCAATGGCATCTTTGTCTTGGTCTTTACTGGTAAAGCTTGCCTTTTCGGGTAAGGCTTGCCTTTCTCAGTTCCAAGCCCCTGAGGTTACTGAGTAAATCTGGAGCTAGGAGGATGCTCCTCAGGCAGGTACCTCTCAGACGAGTTAAGCTACTTTAGTAAGTCTTCACTTTCTGTTACAACTACTTTTTCTTCTAAACCTTTGTCCAAGCAGAGTAAGTAAAACAGACCTAACTTCAGACATAGCCTTCCAGAAATTGATATCTCATTGGACAGTTTAAATTTCTGAAAATACACACCCTTAATCTGCACAGGAGTCACAAACCCACAGGCAATGCTGTGTCTAGACTAAATGTGTTTAATTACTCTAAAATAATGATAAATTAATCTAATAATAATAATAGTTTTAGTCTGGAATACTGAATGACAACAAACTGGTGGATTTATATTCTTATCAGATGCATTTCCTTACTGAATTTCTGAAACTACCTACTAACACGTCACAATACAGAGAACTGTCAGACAATCAAGATGATGAAACAATCAGAGAAGGAAAAAAAAATATTTTTCCACATATAAAACAGTTAAATCACTCAAAGTGAGACTGATTCAAAGCACTAAAGACAGCTACTTCAGATCCACACTAGTATAACAAAGAGCAGATGTCCCCTTTGCTGCAACAGCCATGTGTCCTGGTCTTGGCCAGGATAGAGTCAGCTTTCCATGGGCTGGGAGGGAGCGCAGCTGGAGGGCTGGGTCCTGGCTGATCACTGGACCATTCCATGTCCTGTGACCTCAAAGCTCGTCATATAGGCAAGTGTGTGCTCTCTCACGGGCGTTTTGTTTTATTTTGGTTTCCAGATCGGCTGGGTGGGCTTCTCGGGTGAGGCAAGATCATGCTGGGGATGGGGTCTGTACCGGTCACTGCTCAGTGAGCCACTACTGCATTTTACCCATTTTGGACTACTATCATTACTGTTGTTCTTTAGCTAAATAAATTTTTGTTATTTAACCTACAAATATTATTTTTTTCTGTCCCTCCCCTATTTCACCGGAGGGAGAAGTCAACAGCTGGATGCATGGCAGTTTCCTATGGCTGAGTTCAAACCACAACACCATGCCATAGGAAAAAAAAGTATCAGCTGAGAGCTGTAAACCAACATCTCTGGCTGCAGCATTTAATGTAATAGGTAAAATTGTGCTTTGACTGAGTATTCAGAAAAATTCTACCAGACACCAGTGAAATATATTCACAAAGTTGTAGTATTCTGATGTTGCTAAAGTGAGAATGAACTGTCTCTAGAACATGACAGTCTTTGCACGGCTCCAGAATTCTGGTAGGTTACCTGTTAACTGCAGAAAGAGATATTTATTATCTTGTGATTTTTGTCCATCAAGTTAAAAAGATCTAGCCGACACAAAAATGTCTCTGCAGGCCAGAAAACATGGAACCATTTAAATCTGTGGAAACTTCACACATATGAACAAGATTTCACTTCAAATGTATATTCTGCTGAGGTCTAAAATGCTGTCAGTCCTGGATGCCCAGTCACAGGGTGCCCCTCTTGTATCAAACCAACAAAGTTTAACAAGAAACATGATTCTTCTACTGGTTGATCTCAGTGTGATTTAATCCTGTTTCTTCTCCCCTTTTCACACCTAGAACCATCCGTGAGGTATCTGATATATACCATATACTGCAGAGTTTTGTAGTACTCTGCCCTTTTCTATATTCTGTACTTTTATTGGTTAGAACGTTCTATGGTTTCCCTACAGGGTATCTGCCTGCAAGCAGCTGAGGAGGAAAGGGGGTCACAGAGAGCATCCTATAGTATTTGTGAACACTCAGAATTTCAAAGCTGTGTATAGCACTCTTAAGCACTTGAGAATGTAGAAAGCATCAAAATCCTCCTGTTCTGCTCATCTGGTAAACGCTCTGATGTGAACAGAAAATGTTACCGCATTAGTATCTTATGGCAATCATGAAAATGATTGCAAATAATTGTATATAATCCTACCTTGGTTAAAATTGTGTCGTCTTTTTTTTCTCGTGGAACTGAAGCAGCTGAGTAAAATGCCTGGTAGAAAAATCAAACTAAAGTACTGGGTAATTAATACTGGCTTAACCTGCATGAACATTTCAAAGAGCAGTTTTCAAAAGGTAAAATAAATTACTATTCTGTAAAATGTATTAGTAATGTTATTATAATAATAATCCTCACAGAAAAATACTTAAAGGTTATTACCTTTCTACTGAATGAGTCTCATGCTGCTCTCTAGAATATTCTCATAGTCTTTTTTTTTTTTTAATTCTCATGCAGTGAAAGAGCAACATCTTTACCAATGTTGCACTTTCCTGCAAGTCCTGTATTCCCTTTTGTAGTGTTGGAACTGTCCTATTTTAAAATAGTCTCATTCAGTATAGCATTATGTGATATTTCACAGTGTAATATTGTAACTAAGAGCATCCCCTTACCTGTAGCTTTATAACTCTACTTTCATGAAAGTACAGTTACATAAATGTGGATACAAGAGTTCCCAAGAGTCATAAATATTACAGGTGATTCAGCCTTTGGCTGGATAGACTGCATGTCTATGAAAAAGCGCCTACAATATTTCAACTATTTCTTGATACTTGGAATTTGGTTCCAAAATTATTTATCAAGGAGTATCGTGTACAGTTTCCAATTTCAGATATTAAGTTGAATAAATACAAATGAAGATGAACAGATTAAGTGGTACAAGCCATGAACAGAAGTAGCTCTCAAGGGTCCTGATACATCGTAATTAATTTTTAAAGCACATTATGTTGTTTTCCTATTGGATACCTTGAGACAAAATGAAAAGTGGCACTGGTACTAAATAAAAAAGGAGGAATTTTTTTTTTCTGTAGTTGAAAAGTTTAACATCAACTGTCAACCTAGTTATGGAGAGACAATTCTGTAACACCATTGGTGACAACAAGTTTCTGGTTTCAGATTCTTGCTGTTTAATAATAAGAAATAGCCGAGGAAGACTAGTTAATATATACTACTGAGTTTATATCAGGAACAAATTATGGAGTGTTCAGTGACAATAAAACTGGTGAGAGGTTTACCTTATTTTGTTTGTTTACTTTTCCTGAAAGAGAAGATTCCATTTTCAGATTTAAAACTTGGGATGTGAGTATTTATGCTGTGATGATAAATCACAAAATAGAACACTTTCTCTTTGTAAGATGGATTGTTTTTATAAGAAAAATATTTTCAACAAAAGCATAACAGATTAAAGCCATTGAAACAATTTTTTAAATTACCATCTTTTCAACAAATATGCTGGTACAACATATATTTGCAGGTGACATAGATTCAGGTCTTTATTCACAAATAGACAAGGGTTATTGATTTCACACTATTTTGTTACTTAAGTAAAATAAAATTCAAGTCAATCTCTTTTGCTGTCAGTTTCTGGGTAAGGACAGAAGTGTCAAAACATTTTCACAGTAAGCAACGGCAAATGTCCGAGTAAGGTGAGGAGATGTTTGTGAACCCTCTTCACACAATAAAGTCCTGAGTTGCTGATGAAAGCTAATACTCCAGGATTAATAAATGTAATCTGTGTAAACAAGAAAACAAACATTATACTTCCACTCTGATTTTCAGTTTTGGAATACCTCTAGATTTTAACTTATTAATTCATAACAGAACTATTCAAAGTCAGGTAGAAAAGAAAAAAAAGAAAAAAGAGGGAGACACAATTGCTAGTTCAATTTCTTCAAGAAACTGACCAGTCATGGTTTGGTCTAACAGCTCTTGCCTGGGTTAGCTAATGTGCAAACCAGGATCCAGTCAATTTGATCTACTAAGCTGACTATCATCCAGAAAGAGTCAAATGAAGTACCAAGTTCTGAAGAGAGAAACTTAAAAACAGATTTTACATGGCCTAGATTCATTAGTCAGAATACTGAGAATGAAGTCTATATATTTCTCTCTATACACCCTCTGATCAAACACTGTCAGTAAAATGTTGGTTTACAATTGATTCTGATACATACGAATATATAAAGGCCTGGCACCAAAGTTAAAAGTGAACTAAAAGACCTGAGATACCAGGTGAGATACCAGCATTTTCTGCAAAACATGGCCTGAAACAAAGTTGAAGAGAATTCAGAAGACCAAAGAGCCAAAATAGGAGCAAGAAGTCTCCTGATAGACACAGAAATCATGGGTTTGTAAAGTTCGCATTATTTACAGGTCTGTTTTGCCAATTATTAGGCCTAGCATAAAGGACACAGCCAACTTGAATAACCAAATTGTATTTGATAAAAAAGGGTCAGTCCATGGGTGAGCGCTGGGGGTACAAACAAGTCAGATTATATATAATCGACATCAATCCCACTGACTCCAACAATGACACCGCACGACCAACAGTGGGTGGGATAAATGGTGACATGCAGTCTCCCATAGAAGGGATGGGAGACAACCGAGTCAACAAACCAAACACATCAGACCAAGGGAGCCACACACTGTATCTCCACACAGCACACATTTACAAAAGCCAGACCTGCCTGGAGCCCAGTCCCAGGGAGGCGGGAGGTCCTTCCCCAACAGGGAGCTCTGCACAGGGCACCCACCTCACACACAGACACTGCCCCTCCTGCAATGGTCCCAGCTTTATCCCCAGGTGGGACACCTGACCTTGGGTTACTGACTGCGGGACCTCTGGGGCTCCTTTACCCAAGGCTCTGTCTGCCAGGCCCCACCCTGGGGGGAAGCCTAAAGGGAAACTCACCCCCCCTTTGGGAAGGGCTGTGGGAATCACCCATGTGTCAACCTTAATTTGGGGCTTGGGGTTGAAATCCCAGCATTTCAAGGTCTAAAAAAAAAAAATTATGTGGGTAGAAAAAAATAGATTAATTCTAATGAGAAACAAACCATAACAGTCAGATAGTCATCCCTAGTAACTAATCAATAGGTCTTTTGGTAATGGAAAGCACCAAAAACTTTAACATTTGGGATGAAACACTGACTGACTCATTTGACCTCATTGAAAAGACTTATATGTGGGGGAACCCTGGAACTGCACCGGACAACCATCTGGTCAGGAATGGAGCAGAAATTTGAAAGATTTTATGGTCAATATACAGCCAGGCAAAAGTCAGGAGGGTTTGGAGGCTGACATGCTTCTCCATCTAGGAAGGCAACAATTATCTGGAGTGTCAGGTGTACATATAAACTATTTTTTTTATATGTTTTCTGCCAAATGCTTTTGTTACAATAAATAAATAAATAAATAAATAAATAAATAAATAAATAAATAAATAAATAAACCAACCTTTGATTTATGCAAGTTGTCTCAAAGACTTTGACATTGTTATGGTGCTTCAGGAAATAGTGTAAGATTTGAGAGAAATTGGATCCTGCAGAGAAAATGGAGGAATTCAGAGATGACTGGAGAGCCAGAGGGAACTTCTAAGGGTCTATTTCAAGTAGAAATGCATTCACAAGCTTAACTATGTAATTTCTACTATAAATATAATGCCTTCTCATTCCATCTTCCCTTAACACCATTCAGTGGACCTACAGTGTTCTTACAAAACCATCTCCTGTTTAATTCTACCATTGATTCCTCAGCTACAGATAAGAGCAACATGTTAATCACAAGAAGTAAGTAAAATAGGCTTTACTTACAGAATTGCTTTACTTAAGGTATCATTAAAGGTTCCAATAAGACAAAAGCAGAAATACCGTATACATCTCCTTTACTCAGTTTCCTTATCATTCAGAAACATTATTGGTCTAAAAGCAGTTTTCTAAGGTTATGGGAAACCTTTTTTGTAGGAAGTTTTCCATGAGTTTAAATATAAATAAATGTGTTCCTGAATACTTATCAGAGCTAGCTTAGTCGAGAAACCTTCACTCATTGCCTTTGCTACAAAAGCACAATCCCACAAGTCATTTAATTTGTAATCTATTTATCAATTTTCTGCTGACAGTTCTAGCATGATGCAAAAGCTTCAGTCTCTTAAGTAGTACTGTTAAAAGACAAATTTGACCACCACTTGTTGAAGAACTTCTTAGATATAAGATATATTCCCAATAAAGAATGTCACTGGCAAGATTATTCTTACTTTAGCTTGGATAAAAAAATGCCCACTAATAATGGTGATCCAATTTTAGAAGCAGAACAGATGTTTTCTATAAACAATATTAAGTACCTCTTCCTTATTAATGTCAAATTACAGCAACGGAGACATAGAATGTATGAAATTCATAGTACACATACAGTTACTACAAAAGAAAACTGGTAACATTGGTCTGAGGGATGCAAAGCGTAAGGTTTGTCTAACTGAGAAAAATACTGGATATTGAGAAACTGCTAAATCTAGCAAGCAAGTCTGAGAAGCCGTTTGCATCTGTGCAAAGGGTACAGCTAGAGATGTGAGGGATGGGGCTGGGTTTGGCAGGTGATTAAGGGTCAGTTATGTGAGACAGAGCTAAAATTCCCAGATAAATGTAGATTAACAGTGAGGGGTTTTGGGGAGCTAATTCTCACAATCACAGAGTCATCTCGGTTGGAAAAGACCTTGAAGATCATCCAGTCCAAGACCAACAGCATCTATGTGTATGTACTAATAATAACTTATACAGCTGACACATCATGTCATGACATGTCATACAGTAATGTCATAAAAGACTGGTAATAGTATCAGAAATACCAAATCTGGATATAGATATAGCAAAACAAGGATAAATGGGAAAAAAAGTAATTAGGTGTGTGTTGCTTACTTGGGAGAAGACAAGATTTGAGAAATTAAGGGGTCAAGCTGATTGGATTGAACAACAACGATGGGAAAATAAGGAAAGAAGGATAAAAATGGAGAGTTGAGCGTGAGCAAGCTGCACATTCTCTTCTGCATTTATGAAGATGCAAATATAGACACTGCTCTGGGTTGATGTGTATTTGGCCACAACAACCCCCAGCAGGGCTACAGGCTTGGGGAGGAGTGGCTGGAGAGCTGCCAGTCAGAGAGGGGCCTGGGGGTGTTGATTGACAGCCGGATGGACAGGAGCCAGCAGTGTGCCCAGGGGGCCAAGAAGGCCAATGGCATCCTGGCTTGTGTCAGCACTGGCCTGGCCAGCAGGCACAGGGAAGGGATCTGACCCCTGTACTCGGCACTGGTGAGGCTGCCCCTCGATGACTGGGTTCAGTTTTGGGCCCCTCACCACAAAAAGGACACTGAGTGACTCGAGCGTGTCCAGAGAAGGGCAATGGAGCTGGTGCAGGGTCTGGAGCACAGGTCTGCTGGGGAGCGGCTGAGGGAACTGGAGGGGTTTAGTCTGGAGAAGAGGAGGCTGAGGGGAGAACTCATCACCCTCTACAGCTCCCTGAAAGGAGGGTGCAGAGAGCTGGGGATGAGTCTCTTCAACCAAGGAACAAGTGATAGGACAAGAGGGAATGGCCTCAAGTTGCGCCAGGGAAGGTTTAGACTGGATGTTAGGAAGCATTTCTTTCCAGAAGGGGTTGTTGGGCATTGGAATGTGCTGCCCAGGGAGGTGGTGGAGTCCCCATCCCTCAAGGGGTTTAATAGTCACGTTGACATGGCACTGAGGGATCTGGTGTAGGTGAGAATGGTCAGTGTTGGGTTAATGGTTGGAATAGGTGATCTTCAAGGTATTTTCCAATTTAGATGATTCTGTGAGTTTTCCTATAATTCTCTGTAATTCAAACTATAAATTTGATGGCAGCACCCTCCAAGAGCTGATCTGGTATCATAAAAAGATATGTCAGAAAGATTAACTGGACCAACTGGAAGCAGAAGTTACTCTCTTAATCTCAGACATATCCTTCAGCAAGCAATGATGGTGTGGTTGCTGCCAGGTTGATATAGAAGGATCCTTCTTTCCAGTGAGTGCCTTCTGTCTAGCAAAGAAGGCTGGGATTATAGCTAGCTGCTGGTGCAGAACTAAATCCAACATTCTGTCAACCCTTAGAATCTGAGTCTCCTAAAAGCCCTTCACACATTCGTACATATACACCAGAGTATGAAGAGGATGATCAATTCCACTGAGATTTGAGCCACTCTCAGATATTTCTCTCCTCACACTGGAAACTGGAATATATTTCTAGGAACAGTATTTTATTTTAGGCATCTCTGATAAATGCCTACTAGAGTCATGGCAGATTACTCTGAGCCTAAATAATTACCATACATCAAATTTCAGTGAATTTCCATCCCTAGAGGAAGAAAAAGAATCCCCTGCCTAGCCATGTGTCTACCAAGAATGACATCAGTTCATACAGTTCTGACTTGGACTAAGAGGATGGACGTGCTCACTTTCCAAGGTCTATGCCAGCTTTATTTCTTATGGTTCTGAAAAAATAACAATTTTTATTATTTGCATTTGAACATTTGCATTTTCTGTGAGGTTTTGTATCAAAATTAGTCTTTTTATAAGTTAAGATTATTACTATTTTTTTTTTTCAAGAAAAAGGTTGTTTGAGAATTTAAAGTTAATGTTACATCTCTAAGATTTACTGACAAAGGTGGACATTTCAACTGTAATAATCATGCCTTTCACTCTCTTATTTTTCAATATACATTCAAAAAGTATGCATAGTTTGCCTTTAGATTTGCATTGGAAAAAGGAACAAGTAAAAAAAGTTACAAACTGAAAATTAAAAATCAGAAATACAGCCAGTGCTTTTTATACCTAGTCTGTAATTAATCTTAGCATAGTACGGTTAGCGTATTGTACTATGATTTGGGGCCATTTGAAAAAGTGTAACCAACCCAGTATGTGATGATCAGTATCGGAAATATATTTAAAAATGCATCAAATTAAAAATATAATTATACTGATAGAAAAGAATAATAGAAAAACCATGATAGCATAATTAAAAAAAAAAAAAAATCATTTGGACTTAACACTAGAGTGAGAAATAATTTTCTTGTCTTCACATAGTTGGAAATCTTACATTTTTCTATATTTTCATCATGATCAATGTTTATAAAATGACAGTAAGATAGCAAAGTTGGATTTCATCAGTACAAATGATGAACATTAACCATTCTGAAGTCATGTTTCATTCGTTACTTTTGCTCACTTTTATGGAAAATATAATTAAAATATCAAAATGAAATTGTTTTGAAATGAAAATGTAGTGGATTAACTAGAAACCTTTCATGGAAGACAATTTTATAGGTGTGTTTTTTTCTTACAATATTCTTAAAGTTTTGCAAAAACTGGTTTCCTATAGAGTCCTGTTTCTCATCCCCACTAAACAAGGCTAGTAAAAGGTACATATGCCAGAAAATTTCCAAAATCTATTTAATTCCTCACAGGCATTACCATAACACGATTAAAGGATATTGATCCCTCACTGAAGACTTTATACCTTTTTTTCTAACACAGTTAGTAGCATTGTAGAATTGCATTACTTACAGACTTTTAGATCAAGAATTGCTGTATTTTAAAATGGAATTTGTTGGAGAATAAAGTATTTAGCTAAAAAAAAAAAATAAAAATAAAAAAAAAAAAAGGTCAGACAATAGGTGCAGGCCTGTTCTATCATAAGATTAGGATTTCTTAAAGAAGGTCCCAGAACAGCAAAATGAAACAGAAGTACAAGTTTTGTACATGCAGTCTCCTTAGTAACATGAAAAGCACAGAACCATGTAAACGGAATTGAAATACCATGTGAATGGCCGGTAAGAAATCTTTTCATCTTGTACAAAATCCATGTTTTTCTGTTTTTCTTCTTTCTTTTCAAGTTGTACAGGAGAGCAAGGTAAGGTGATAGGGCTTTGAATTTTTCAGGAATTTTTCAGTGTCTCAGTGGCAGAATATGAACATACAAGCAAAAATAATACAAAATAAGTACTAAATTAGCCTATTTATCTGTTTCGTTTGACTGTCACAGGTGTTGATTAAAACAGTGACTGAACAAATATTTGGTTATAAACAGTATTTCTCAGGCATTGGTCATCCTTCCTATTTTGTCCTGTATTCATTTTTCTTGAAGCCATAACTATTTAACCCTGAATATTCCCACTTTCTACATTCCAAAATATCTCACGTACCTTGCATATTGGTTTTTTTTCAGATAAATAACGTTCTGGCAACTTTACCAAAACCTGTTGTGGTACACAAACACAAAGCTATTACCAATATAACTACCACGAATTTTTCTTTTCACCTCAAAGCTTTGTACAAATATTTATTTCAACACTTACATCCTTTGCTGAATGATTCAGTCATTTATATTGGAACAGGAAACAACAAACTTTCAGAGCATCAGGTGCTGCTGAAAAGGTGGTTTAAAGTGACTTGGAGATATTTACAGTTTTCAGGTGATTTCCGAAGACCATAATATTACTTTTGCTCAGTTAAAATATTTTAATTTATGTGAAAATATATTAACAGATCACTCAGGACAGATGGCATCATTAAGTGTTGGGAAAACAAACAAGGAATGAAAATGCAATAAAAAACCCTTGCCCAAATATAACCTCACGCATTATATAATTTTAGCTTCTTCAATATCCTCAGACAATTGGTTCAGCAATCTTATAGCACCTCGGTTTGGTTTGGTTTTGTTTTGTTTTGTTTTGTTTTGTTTTTCCTGTTACTACCATCAGTTTGTTAAAGAGGCACCCTGGTTACACAGTTTAACAGTAAAACAACTGTAGTAGTTTATTGCCTACATCGTCCTGGTTTTGTGGTATCACCTTTCTCCTCGGCAGGAGCAAAAATAAACCAGATTTTTGCGTCAGCAATATTAACATTCATGATATGACTGCAGCACAGGCTTGGTGCATGCCGTGGGAATCTCCTGGATAATGTCAGGGTGATGCACACACGCAGCAGAAGGCAGCTAACCTGTGTTGTGGTCCTGACTTTGGACCAGAAACGCTCCAGCCAGCAGGACCATACCTGGGTTCATCCATCCTGCAGAGGTGGCTGCTGTCAGCTCTGGAGCTCTGGAGCGGGAAACCCTCACAAAAGACAAAGCCTCTGTTACAGTGGCTTTAAGTGCAAGTAGACATCTTTCCATTCAAATACTGTTTTGCAAGGCAGAGCTTTTCTTTTCACCGTGAAGTAATATAAATAATATAAATATGCATGTCTATTACAACAACCAGCAATGTATGCCTGCCCTCACTCTTTGTGCTTCTGCACAGATCTTCTAGAACTTGTGGATGTGACTTCTTTCATTAAAAGGGGCCTACCCAGCCCCACTGGGGAAAAATATCTGTCAGACTAAATTAGCAACAGACAACACTTCTAAAGCTAATATTAACATGAGACAGAACAAGCCCTGGCAGTTGCACACAAGAACAAAAGGAATCAGAACTTCCAAACTTGTCCTATTATGTGAGAATGATGTGAAAATGTTTGGGTGTTTTTAAAGTGATAACAACCCTCAAGGAGAAATTATCATAAACTAAAATTTTTGCCAATTTTTACACAATACAGCGAATGCACAAGCTACTGTCTTGAAAAATAAACCAAAGATTCAAAAAGGGCTATGAAGACAATGTTTGAACTCAGCATCTAAACTGGGGGAAAAAAAAAAAAAAAAAAAAAAAAAAAAAAAAAAAAAAAAAAAAAAAACAGCTAACCAATTTTTATACAGTTTGACTTTTAAAAATATTAAAATTTAATCTGAATTGCTGCCTTTAACAAAAAGTTCCTCCTAGGATGTTGAAAACAATGTGAATTATGTACCCTCATTTTGCCTATAGCTGCAGGTTGGTGTCCTTACCTAGGGAAGACCTGAGCTGTGTTTCTCTGTATATCCACATCTTTTATTAGTCTGACAAATGCCCTAAGCACTCAGTGAGAAACTGGTTTAAAATTTGGTCTCTTTCTTTCCTTTATTTTTCTCTTGGCACTGGTCTGTGTAGCAGACTTCCGAAATCCAGTGCAGAAGCAAGGACCGGCATTTCTGAACAGAGCTTCCTGCACATCGACCTGTGCAGTGCTTTTCGGAGGAGTGACACAATGACATCACCCTCCTTGAAATGAAAGGTATAATGATAATTGCACAGTGGGGAGGTGGATAGGGCTAGGCGTTCAGATAGTACTGAATTCTTATGGGGAGAATGTAAGAACAAAGAATGGCAAGAGTCGGTCAGTCCTGATAAACGCTTTTCGCTGAGGCACAATGTAGGAGATTAGAGACCTGCATCTACTGGACTGACCTGTTCTGTGTGAGTCAAATACTCTAGTCCTAATATTATAGCAAACACATGAAGAATTTAAATGCCTCGGTTCTGGTATCTTCAGTATTTATTAAAGCGATTATTTGAAATTTATTTTAGCAGAGTACTGAAGAGTCAGCAAGGGTAAGGAAAGACTTATTTATGAAGCCTTTGTTTCATCATAATTGCCTATCAACTCGTCTGACATTATACTTCTACTCCACACATTGCTATTAACATCTTAAAACACTTCTTTTTGAAAGAGTAAACATTCAGTAGTGACATTAGTAATTTGAGAGGTACTTTTTCAAAAAATCGGAAGTTTGCTTTCAAATTCAAATATTATATATTCCCTTCCATAAATATTCAAATTTTTGAAATCCCATAGGAAATTGACATTCCTGGAAAAATACTCCAAATCACATATATGCTCTTGAAAATTCTGTTCTGCCTTTTTCAATATGTGTTTGTGAAAAACCAATTTCACACATGCTAATTACGAGCTCCACATTTAGTTTTAACATTCAAAATTCGCCATTCTTCTTGTACTTGCTATTTACATAAATTAACCAGCCAAAAGCAGAAGTAACATCATACGACTTATGCAAACAGTGAACACATTCTGAATTATGAATATTTATAGGAAACTCTTTGTGCACTAGACATGAAAGAGAAAATTACATATAGAAATTAATGAATATTTGTGAATAACTTAGTGGAGAATTTTACAATCCAATTGCAAAAAACATGCAAAAGAAGAAGCAATGAATGTTAATGAATATTAATTAGTACTCCTTGTTTTGTCTGACACTCACACACTCTCTCCCCTATTCAGTTCAGAAGAGTAGTGTAGTTGTACCAGATGGCAAAATTTGGTTTACAATATGGGTAGCAATTGGTATTCATATTCACACAGAGCCACATGACACCGTGCTCTCAAATACTGCGTTGACAGAACATGTATGTATGTTCCAGCTGCAGCAAGAGAGGTCAAAATATAACATCAATTCATTGTTTGAACCCGCAAGACTTTTGACTGTGTTATTTTCTGAAAAGGTCATCCAAAATGTTGGGCACATAAGAAGAGGCCGAAGTGATAAAACAAACTTTGAAATACCTTTTAGCCTGACCAAATGCTGTTTGTCACATTATAAAACCTACTTAAACTCAGGGGGAAAGTTTCATTTAAAATCTATGTTTTTAAAAGTATGTACACCCTGACTATTTTGTGCAATCAAAGTGATATAAGAGAACCATCTCATGTCAGCAGGTATAGAAAACAATCTGTACATCAAAGACCAAATGAGAATCTCTGGGCTGAATTTGTAAACAGTTCTAAGTAATGGGAATCCCACACCTTCCCATAAGAATATATCTTTAAAATTTTCTGCTCCATTTTCTATGCACAGGTTACATTTGTCCTGATTTCTTTATAAGCAGAAGCAAAGATTAACAGACGTTATCAGTGCAGCATGTCTTTTTACTTTAAGTGAGTTTTCTTTCTGTATGCAAACTGAAAACTAGATGTAACAAAAAGTAGCTGAGAGTAGCATGTGCCTAGCCTGCATTTTGTTGCTTCTTGTTTGAGGGTATCCAGAAAGATCACCTATATTTCTAAAGGCAGTATTATTGCATATGAAAATATTTTGGATGCTGTGAGGGACCGCAATGTCCCCTGAGTGTCCCAACGCCTGTGCCTGTGCCAACCTCCCCGAGAAGCTGCTGCGGCCTGTGAATTGCTCTGGGGGATGTCGCCCAGAGGAGCGGGAGTGGACTGAAGGAGGCACCGCCACTGCCTTGCGGTTGCAGTGTCCGGACTCTCCAGACAAGCCTCCAAGGGGCAGAGCTGTGCTGAGCTGGGCCCATCCTGCAGCCTTTGTGGCTCTGCTGTGGAGGCCAGACCCCACATGCATTTGCTAAGGAACTGGGAAGAGGCAAATGCTCCTGCCCTGAAGCCGGAGGCAACAAACCCCCAGGGACCAGAGAAAAAAACTCAAGGTGAGCAGATCTGCTGATCAGCAGATACGATGAACTTCAAAAGGCATCAGAACGTTTTTCTTAGTGTGCACCCACCGTGGAAGCCAGACCCGTGTGCACCCACCACCGACGGACTGAAGGCTGAGGACCAACGGGACGCTGCTGGATCCATGGTGGTGACTGTTCTTGCAGCCCTATCCCCCATCCTTGCTTCATTTCTGCCTTTTCCCTCCATTCTGTCCTATCGCTACTCCTCTTCACCTTTTCAAAAATAAAATCCTGCTTTGGGTATACGGCATTTGACTTCGTTTGCGTCTTAATCTCGCTCTTGGGATCGTATCGAAACCTCCCCCGACGTTGGATAGGGACAGATGCTAGCTAAGAATGGAAAGCCAATATCTCTTTTTGTTGCAAAAGGAGGCAACTACAGAAATTAGAGTCCATTTCTACTTTGCAGTATGCTAGCTTGGTACCAACCTAAGAATTCCCTGAAGCAAAATATTCACCACTGATGAAGACTTTGGGGGTAGGGGAAAAGAAAAAAAAAAAAAAAAAAAAAAAAAAAAAAGTCTTGTATCTCTTGAAGATGTGGCAGATAAAACAGTAAATCCTAATTGACACCTAAAATGCTGCTTTAGAGTCAGCTTGAAAATTATTAAAAAATTAAATATTCCTTTTTAAGTTACACTATCATCTAACATTCTGGACCCATCTAGTTTACTAGACAGGAGAAACATCCTTGCTGCTCATGTCTAACCATCCCAGTAGCACTCTGTCCTCCTGGTCTCGCTGTTCTTATGTGTACGTCCCCTTTCCTCCAAATGGGTGCATACACTCTCCTTTCTCTTGATGTGACAACAGGAGAAGAAGTTGATCACTTTAATCTCGGATTCAGACCTGGGACACGATTAGAACATGACCCGCATAGAAGATGTTGTTCTCTCAGTTTTTATGCAGCTTCTGGGTGCTGCAGTTGAGCTATTAACCCCTCAGGTTTAAGACCTAAGCTATGTCTTAGGAGTGATAAAAAATGAAAGCCATCCATTTTTAGAGGTGTACCTGAAGTTAAGATATCACATGCAACTTTTCTGCAGTGAAAGAATTCTTTTTACAGTTTTACTTCAGTTGGCAGGTTGACTCCCTTGAGAACCTGTGGCAAGCAAAGCAAAACATCCTATTTCAGTTCAACACTATGTTCAACAGAACTAGTAAAACAGACTTTTAAACAAACAGTTTTCATGTATATTTGCTTTTGTCTAATTCTATGTTTAATTACAGGCTCTTAGAAGATTTCCCTCTTGAATTACAGGAAAAATTCATATTTCAGGAAAGCTTTTGATACCTCTGTGGATAATTCTCACATTCTCCTGTCTCTCCCAGTGAGATTGGTTTTTGTTTTAGAAAGGCAGAAACAGGAAGCAAGGAGTCTTGCTTTCTGAAATCCAGGAATTAATGAGGTCTTAATCCAGTTTCTAACCAAATAAATTAATTTTCTCTTCTCACTTTCAAAACCAATAGGATTACAACACTGTTTATCTTGTTGTTCCCTTGTGCTGTGTGCTTGCAGTTGGCTGCACTGTCTTTTCAGTCAGAAATGAGTACTTCACCACCTCTGTACCCTGTGTGCTTGTACCTCTGTCATGCACGTTCTCAGGTCTGGCTCAGTTTCCCCAAATGACCAGTCAGGTTCACTGGTAGAGCATCTTCAATATTTTGAAATGGTCAAATGCATGATACCTAAAAATATCCCTGAGAAATTAAGGCTAAAATAAACTGTCTGAGATATGGGGATATTTTTCAGCATTCACATAGACAGATTTTTCATCATCAGTGTTTAGTAATAATCCCCTAGTTAATGATGTCTGTACGGAGGTGAACAGAAGAGTCTTAATTTCCAACTAGATCTTACAGTTCTGAGTCTGATTTTTTAAACTATTATTTTTAATGACCTTTTGAAGAGATACTTTAAGTAAAAGCAGTATCTGACATAAAATTTCCTTTTTCAGACTCAGCTTGACAACTAAACATCAGATTCATTATCGTTAGAAGAATAGAAAAGAAAATATGCAAAGTTTGCTTCTAGATGCACAAGTCTCAGGATGTTAAATGTGTGCAGGCTAGGGTGGGTACTGTGCAGACAACAGACATTCAGGAGGAGATTTTTTTAAAAATATACTACTTCACTAAGAAGTAAGAGAATTCTGTAAAATTGGATAACCTTAGACAGTAGTTAAAGAATCAGGATCTGAGCCCAGTCCTTCTGTCAAGCTCTTATTCTTACATTACCACAATCAGCAAAGTTAATGAACAGCATGCAGTGACAGCCAAGAACAAGCTTTCCTAGTTATTATGAAATGCTACAATGGAAATGTTTGCATTTTTATTTCAGCAAATGTTTCAAGGGCTTGGCTCTGTCCTGAATGAAAAGATTATTATTTTAACGTCCTGGGGGAAAAGTTAAAATTATTTCATTTAACTATTACAGTTTAGGCTAAAAAGAAAAAATTCTATAAACACACATCATAGAATCTTTGCAACTTCTAAGGGTTGAGTGCAGAGTAGAAGGAAAATGTAGGCTTTGAACAACCATAAGCTGTATCATAAAATACATTTATTATAAGAGACAACACTTCTAAAGAGTTTGAATTTCTCTTCATTGACCTATCAGTTACAAAGACAGATGTGAATTAGTATCTCATATTAGAGCTCCAGAGCAAATGATACAGAAAAATTTGAATGCTGTGGGTTTCATTCTTCAATGAAAAGTGACGTTTAAACTCAAAATCATTTGTGAGATTTCACACTTCTGAGATACAGATTGGAAATGAGAGATGAGGTAGAACAAATATGAAATATAAACTAAGATGATAGCGTTTCTGAAACCAAATTACATTTATAAAGTATTTAGATGTTGCAGAGCTTTGTATAATCCACGTTACCATGGTAAAATATATTTTTAGCATTGAGACTACAAAATCCCTTCAAGTTCAGTTCTTCAAATGCTCCTAGAACTTTCCTGTAGACATCGCCTTACAGCATTTATATTTCTTAAAATATTTAACGCCTACTATGTTAATACAATTGCATTTACTTCACTTTATGGAGTACTTTTTAGCTTATTTTGCAGTACAGCATATACTGAAATCAAAGTTACCTCTGCAACTAGGTATATGACTATTGCATTACAAAATCACTAGTACTCACAGAATTAGAACTCCTCTATTAATTATATTAGATTTATTTTAGATTATATTAAATAGATTATATTAAATGTATTATTTTCTGTTGAATGACGTCTTAATATTTAAATTTTCATATTGATTCACTGGCCCCTTAACAGCCATTCTCAATACTGAAAAAGCAAAATATAGAAATGCAGTGTCTGAGCCATTAGTTAACAAACTATTAGAATGAGAAAGACGTAAATCAGATTTAGTCCAGCCTACACCAAAATAGAGAGCTGAACTTGAAGATTTTTACATAATCATATATGGTCCAAAAACATGACAGCATGTGTAGTAGTAGAAGTCATGTATTACTTTTTAAGCAAAAGAGATGGTTAAGAGACCAGGTCTTTCATGTCCTCATTCTAGTTTGACGCATATGGTCATAAAGTATCCATTAAGCAATAATAACAACATTTATTTTCTTGTATAGTTAGCATGGCAAAAAAAAAAAAAAAAAAAAAAAAAAAAAAAAAAAAAAAAAAAAAAAAAAAATCAGGAGCTCTAAAGTTTTTAAAAGGAGTAAAAGCCAGTATACTATTTTCAGAAACTGCTTTCTATGATTCTACAGGAAACACACCATCAGATTCACTCCAGAACATCCTCTCATCCTGCTGAAGACTTTGTTTATCCAACAGATTCACACGTTTTTGTGTTTCAGACTGAGAGACAGAGCTGGTTCCAGAGCTCTCGGACACTCCAAGGAAGCACAGGGCCACCCCGCACCCCTAGAGTTAAGCAGTGTCAGAGTTTAGTGGTCATAATCCACATCAGAGACACTAAACGGGTAGGTCATTTGTAGTGTAGAACACTCCATGTGTAAAATATTTGTTTTTCTAACTGATCATCTCTTAGGAGCAAATTAAGATCCAAAGCACACAGCTCAATATGCTTATTATGCAATGTCCTTTGCCGATACTGGTTTACAAATAATGTAAATGAGATTGTTGACAGATACCTTGTATTATATTAGTTCATCTGAACTATAAATAAAAATGTGTAGTCTCAAAATACATGGGACATCTTAAGACGCTGCCATTTATAATGCAGAGAATCCACAAACTGCATCTTCAGATGTAATACCTTCATAAAATCTCATAGTACTGTTTGTTCTGTGCATAAAGAGTCAATAACTGCAAAATGTAGCAGTGGAAAGTGTCACTTTGTGGAAGTAGGAGCACCTTTCTTCCTGGAAATGCTCTGTATACATATTCAGTTACATATACTGATCTTTGTGACAAACACAAAAGCCTACAGTTCTCCTCTCCTAGAGTCAGTGTAGAACCAACACAGCTAAAATTGATTTAGCTGTACTTTTTCTTTTCATGTTGTGCATGATCAAAAAAACTTGTTTGATGTTTCCATCAGTTGTGAACCCTGCCAAAAATCAACAGAAAATGAAAACACTGAAATGTCCAAATGACTGAACCATTGTATGAGTGTAACTAAAGAAGTTGTGTAAAAAACAGATTATTGTTAACCATGATATTTATCTTGAAAAATAATTCAGACTTGTTAAAAGAGAATGAGCAAATTCCAGTCAAGCAGTATAACTTAAGACATTGTTTGGATGGATTGAGGGTTTTGAATGTGAACCTCTTTAAGACTTTGTAAAACAAAATCTAGTGTCATTAAAATTCTCTTCTGCTCTGTTTAATTTTAACAGACAGATGAACAACCGAGACAACAGGGGGCAGAGGTTTTGGTTAAAAGCAACCCAACCAGCCAAAAACAATGGGAAAAGCAGTAGTCAATTAACTATCCTACAACCCAGATCACATAGTGTTTGCCTGAAGATATGTAAAGATTTTTATAGCATTTTTTCATGGTGATATTTCAAAGAAGTATCAACAAATTAAAATATTTTCTTGTATGTATGAGAATAAGATATTTAACAAAGTTACATTAGAACTGCTAAAATAAAATTCAAGTAATTGCCAACCATGGGGCAGACTGGACTAGCGCAATGCAGTTTGCTCTTGTTTTTCCTCTGTATCTTCCCTCCTCAGCATTTCTATTTAGGTATCTTCTACACAGGAAAGAGAAAAATATTATAGTCAAAAAATCAATACTGGTAGGACTACAACATCCTCAGTGTCTACATGCTGGTCTTTCAAGATCACCCAGGCTTGTTCAGGTTACGAGAAATACTATGGGGGGGAAGTGCATGTGAGTAGTGTGTGCATGTCTCTGTATAAAAATACCATTTCTACTACCCACATCTTCATACATTTTGGAGTCCAGTTAGTAGTTTCTCTAAATTCAGTCCGTAGGATTTATACATTCACAGTCAATAAATTTCAAACATTTATCACAAGGACTGGAGAATTCAGAGTGCTAAGGTTCCAATTTGTTTTCTGCTGAGCCAAGGCTTTTTATAAAAACAAGAGCTTGCAGAACTCTTCAGTGCAGTGTTAATCTTTCACACAAATAATGACTCACAACTAAATCAACATCTGAATTTTGAGGCAGTTTTAAGAGTCACCCATGAAAAGCAAAAAAAAAAATTAGTGCCTGTCAGGAACAACACACATTTTCTTGGGCAGGTATTTAGACTATTTTAATGTGATCTTTAATGTGAAATTATTTGTATGCCCACAAACACTCTACAGTAGCATTTTCAAATGGCTATTAAAATTCATAGAAATCTCAGATTTATGTATCTTCTTGCTGTTTCAGCTTATACAAACAATCAAAAGCCTATTTAATTTAAAGCTCTTTGGTCTTTTCCTTTGGGTCAGGATTCTACAAGTCTTCTTTTTAACTCTTGTTGCCAGTTCCCACAGACTACAACCTTTAAGATAAATGTCCTAGAACCCATCCTCCCCTCTTCCCCCATAAACAGTCCTTTCTTGAACTCAGTTTGCTAACAAAAAGAATTCCCACATCTCCTCTTTCAGACTCAGAATTGAGTTCTTCTGTTCCCTGATTATCTCTCTTTCTGAGGGTGGTAGAGGCTTTATCTCCATATTTACAGACAATACACCTGTCAGCTACATTTATTTTGCCTTTGAAGTTCATAATTAACCATCAGTTTAAATGTGTACTGAGTCTTTAACACTGCATTACCAAACATTAAAAGGATGTGAGAGGAGGGGAACACAAACATAGAATCACAGAATAATAGAACTATTTGGGTTGGAAAGGACATTAAAAACTATCCAATCCCACCCCCCTGTCCTGGGCAGGGCCACCTTCCACTAGCCCAGGTTGCCCAAAGCCCCGTCCAACCTGGCCTTGAACCCTTCCAGGGAGGGGGCAGCCACAGCTTCTCTGGGAAACCTGTGCCAGGGCCTCACCCCCTGCACAGGGAACAATTTCTTCCTTCTATCTAACCTAAATCTCCTCTCTTTCAGTTTAAAGCCCTTACCCCTTGTCCTATCCCCACACCCCTGATGACAAGTCCCCCCCCCCCTTTCCTGAAGCCCCCTTCAGCCCTGGGGGGCCGCTCTAAGTTCTCCCCAGAGCCTTCTCTTCTCCAGCTGAACCCCCCAACTCTCTCAGCCTGTCCTCACAGGGGTGCTCCAGCCCCCCCAGCATCTCCGTGGCCTCCTCTGGCCCCGCTCCAGCAGTTCCGTGTCCTTCTGCTGTTGGTGCCCCAGAGCTGGACCCAGCCCTGCAGGGGGGTCTCACAGAGTGAAGCAGAGGGGGAGAATCCCCCCCTGGCCCTGCTGCCCACCCTGCTCTGGGTGCAGCTCAGGATAATGTTGACTTTCTATGCTACAAAGGCATATTGCTGGGTCATGTTCAGTTTTTCGTCCACTAGTACCCCCAAATCCTTCTCCTCAGGGCTGATTTCATCTGCTCATCATCCAGCCTGTATCTGTGCTTGGGATTGCCCTGACCCATGGGCATGACCTTGCACTTGGCCCTGTTGAACTCCATGAGGTTTGCACATCCCACCCCTCCAGTCTGTCCAGGTCCCTCTGGATGGAACATCCCTTACCTCTAGTGTACTTTTTCGTTAACTTGAAATAATTAAATGGTAGGAAGACTATTTACAGAGACATGAAAATGAAAACTTATGAAAATGTGATTTCATTTCAGTAGTAAATGTTTTGATTGCCTCATCCTACCAGTTAACATTGAACTTTTAGCCAGTATGTTATGATAGATTGTGTTCATATCTACTTGTCTCAGAAGAACAAAGAGAACAAGATAATCTACTTTAAAAAAACAAAAAAACCCTGTCCTGGTTCAACTAGGATAGGGTCAAGTTTTCCCCAGCAGAGAGAGAGGGGGAAGGGATCTCCAGCCGGGTAATTCATACCATGCTGACGTCAGGTCCAGGGGCGGAACCTTTTTACTTTTGCTTCTGGTTTTGGGGGTTGCAACACACACGGTGGGCTTGTTCCCTGATCATTTAGAGGTATTTCTCTGTGTATCTTTTGTCTTGTTCACTGTTATTGCTGTTCATTGTTGCTATCATTGCCACTGCTGCTATTCAGATTGTTTTATCACACTGTTGTATTAAATTTCTTCTTATTTCAGTCCGGGGTTTGTGTTTAACTTCCAGCCCGACCGGCTGTGGGTAGGGGAAGGGCAACAGCAATGTGCTCTCCGGTCCTGGCAGGGCTTAAACCTGCACAACCCCCCAAAAAACAGAACTAAATACTTGTATTTTCTAATAAGTTGTGAAACCAGAGTTAATTCAAACACCTCATCACCGATTGTGAAGAAGCTTTTGTTTCCCAAACAGTATTGTTTGCCCCCCGAAAAATATCAGAATGGACATATGACACATTGTTTAAGAATGACAGTTGTATTAGAAATAATATTTAAAAACTGGTAGAAAGCATGCAGGGTTATCACTATTAATACACTTAAGTTGCAGGAGAGAAAGCACAAAAGAAACAGTACTTTCAAATATCAATCAAACAACATGTTCTAAAATCTATTAGAAGGCTATAAGTAAGAGAATTTAAAGCTCACAAGTAGTATTTTCTACTTGGTTGGATGCTTCTTTTGTTGTATAAGGAATTTCTTGGTTTGAAAATGTTTTAGACTATCGGGAAACAAGTGTAATATTTAACTGAATAAAGGCATAGACTCCATTACAACCTGCTATTCACCTGCTGGCATGGTAATAAACATATTCTTTCACCCCATTAAGAAACACTAAGTAATCAGATGAATGAGTATGAAGAACAAACTACCTCAGTGTCACAGTTACTCACTGGGGAAAATACTTGGGATTTCACTCATTGAACTTGATCACCACATATTTGAGTGAAAGTGATACTTAATCTTCAGATATCTGCAGGGAAAATGGAAGACACGTCAGTAAAAGAATACCTGTCCAAGTCCAGTAACCTCCGATCAGGTTCTTTTAGTGATTCCATGCATGGAGTGTATAATATTTAATATCAGAGTTACTTATCTGAAGATAGTTGATGCTACACAAGACTCCTTTTGCTAGTTGTCTGCCTTTTTATACTCTGTTGGGCTGAGCCACGTGTTCACTTCTGTGCTGGTGTGATCACCTTCTCATCTCCTTTGTGTTGAGATAGTCAGCTTTGTTGGAACAGCTGTGTCAGTCACTCTCTGCATTATTCTCTGAGCTTCACAGGCATGTTGCCCTTGCCCATCTTCCCTGAGCATTCTTTCATTTTAGGAATTTATTGGGGAGTCATCGCCTCTTGGAGTTTAGTCAGTCAGAATCCCCATGCTATCATGGCATGGATTTTAAATTTTTTTTATGTCTTAAAATATAATCTATTTAGAGTTGAACTAGAAGAAAACACTAAGCTTTGAATGGATCTATATCTTATCAAGAGTCTGCAGACTTTCTAGCAGTATTGTATTTATTTAAAGTAAAGGTTAGATAGTATTTCCAAGAAAAAAATTTCTCAATCATGACAGATATGACAATTATTCTTTCACCTTTTTAACAGATATGTCTACAAAGTTCAATCAAAGCTTTAAACTTAACAGAGGACGTGCACACCTCACTTCTGATGGAATTTTGAAGTTTTTTGCATGCAACTGCACTTGCTTGCTGTTTCTCATTTTCTGCCACAATTAACCTTTCTTGTACTGATGGAAGAAAAATATCTTAGGATGGTGCAGATAAAACATTATGACTAGCAAGAAAGGAGAGTGACTGTCTCAGTCCCTCAGGTCTTAAAAAAAACACTGTAGAACAGTTTCTGGTGTCCTTTCTCTTCATTTCACTCTACTAATGCTAGAGGGAAGAAGAGGATCAGAGTGTCAGACACAGGATTCCCTAGTTCACCTTCTGATCCTTCTCTTCAAAGCATGAAGTAGCAAAATCTTTTCAGACAGTGTAGCAGGGAGAGATGTTTAACATTGCTTAAACCATTTCCCCCAGATATTGCATTAGGCACTCTGCGAAACTGCTCTATCAGCCTAGATACATGAACAGATCCTGATCCATTTTTCCTCTGTAATTCTGCCAGCTTCCTGATAGAGGTATGTTACACACTCCAGTATCACTTAAAGAAAAATAAATCCTATTTTCCAAACGAAGCCAAGGAGTAGACATATACATTTCAGTTTTCTACAGATGAAGGATGTTTTCTTCTGTCTTTCAAAAAAGAACAGAATGACACTGATATTGTTCATATTCACTACTCATTTTCCATACAATCTTATAGTCGAGTTTTGCTGTAATGAGTAGGGGGATTTGCCCTTTAGGTAGAGATGGGAAAAGAATATAAAAGCAGATTCTAAATATAAATATCGAGTATTATAACCTTAGTGTTGTCACGTAAAAGTTTCACTGCTCATAAATGACCAGTAAATGTAATTCACAGAATCTGGAGTGATAGGAAAAAATGAAACATTCCAGTTCTTTTTGACACCACCCAAGATATTCAGCTGATGTTATTATCACTTCCAAACACACTTTCATGGTCTTATCTGTAAATACTCTTCTACTCAGTATCTCCAAAAATGTTAATATAGAAACAGAACTAAATTGAGATAAATAGATTGGTCAATCCCGTCTGCTTTGGAAGCCATGAAAAGAGTCACATTGAAACACATTTTTTCTCAAGAATTCACTATGGATAGAAAAATTTCAGACGGTTCTGATTTATGAAAGTAAGTCTACAGAAAACTGGATTTCTCTTTAACCATCGGTATATGTTTTAATAAAAAGTTACTGAAATAATCAGGACAGAATCTGGATGGTCCTACTTCATCTACTCCAGAAATCTATCTCTATGTGAAGGAAAGGACATTGTCTTACAGTTTTTACAAAATTCTATTAAATGTAATATTTCTGTTGCAGAAACATGTCAGTTTAATTTTTTTTTTCTCTATTTAATTCGACAAGCTTTTAATGATACATATCAGGGCAAAAAAACTATCATTCATGGTAACATTACGAAATCAAGTCCATCAGTTCAGAACCTTAGCAACAAGCAGCATGTTTATATCATGAGATATTGCATTGTCTTGTCAAGGCACAAGCAATTTTAATATTCACTTACGTGATGGAAAACACTAATCTGACAAACACTGTCTTTCAGCCTTATTAGGCTGAAGACAGACAATGCATATGCCATTAAAACAGTATTATTTTTTAGCAGAAAGCTAATGTACAAACCAAATGATCAAAACAATGTGTGTGAGATTCTACACCTTGATATGATGGTGGCAGCAGGACATCATCACCACAACAGTACATCCACAGAGCCTTCAGTGGTTGCTATGCTATGGAAACCCATTATGCTGCTATTTTTGGGTCACAGGAATAGCTTTATTCTTGTAGATTTCCTCGTAAAATCTTTCACTAAATGGTGTCACGGATTCAAATTTAAACTTAAATTAGCACATTATAGACCAGAGTAATTTGTCATCATCTAGGTCAGATTGTTATTAAACTATTGTTATTTCAGTTAAATAATGCTATTCAACTATGAAGGCTTACAGAATATGAATGTCAATACATAGAGCTTGTGTTGTGTATTACAATAGGCATTATAATGATGTAGGCTACTGTTCAGCTATTTACTTTTATTTAAATGCTGACAGGTCAAACACTGAAAAAATACTATGAAGTTTTCATTTCTTTGGTACCTGCAGCACAGGATATCAGATGACACAGAGAGCTGCCATCCTCTGAGGAATCAAAATCAAGTAAACAGATATGGGGCAAGACCAGGAAAAAAAGAAAGAAAAAGCACTTCATAGAGAATAACAGGAGTTATTCTAAATATATGAGTTATAAGTGCAAAGTCATTAGTGTCATTTAAAATAAATCTTCTTGAGAAGTAATTGCAGCAGCCCTATGCTTCCATTTAGTATAATGAGAAATGGGAACAATGCTATTTTTGCCTCTTTCATTTTGATCTTTCTTGAAAGACACTAAAAAAACCTTAGAAGTTTTTACCCATCTGGATATGCTGCAAACCAGTTTTTACTTTTTCCAACAAACCTAACCTTTTTAAAATATATATATATAAAAAAAAAAAAAAAAAACCAACCCTCAAACAAAACAGAATTAGGATTAAAAAAAAAAAAAAATCCACAACCAACACCAAAAACCCACAAGTGTTGCCGTCAAGACCTTCCCCTTTCTCACTTGTACTGGATTCCTAGGAAACACTGAAAATCATCTTGAAGGTCAGAAATAAAGTCTATAGTCTGATGAATCAACAACTTCTATATTATGTATAGCAAAATAGAGCATGATATTACTTGCATTGACAGATTCTTACGATAAGGAAATCTACATTTGTGTCATAATAGGTTTTCTGTGTACAAACAGACAAGAGCCAAAATCAAACCCCAAACCAGAACTCAAGGAGTATAAGAGATTCAGAGACATAAGAGGTAAATGTTTGTAATGAGTGTAATGAGTTCAATAACTTTACAGATGCTTTATTTTATAAAGTATTGTTGGAGCCACTGACATTTACAGTGACAATTTTACTTGTTTTCAGCAAAAAAAAAAATGCTACACTAATAAATTCTCACTGAACTGATGTTTTTATGTGTTATTATGTTTTATGCAAGAAAAGCTTCGCACACTGAAAACCTCAGTGTTATTTTAGTTACTAGAATAGGTTGTTCTAGTTGGAAAAAGAATAATATTTCAAACTGACAAGATGCAACATTTAAAGATTTGTTCATTTGTACAAGACACACATGTGAGTGTTTGCACACACACACACATAGAGTCTGCAGAATCATAACTGATTTGATTTTTTTTTTTAATTAAAAGCATAAATCAATTCTTTTAAAGCATAGAAATAGCTTCCTTTTTACTATTCAAAATGGGCTGGTACATAATTAGATGAAACTTGAGTTCATAGATAAATATATGCTTTGTTGATTGCACATGACATTTCAAACTAAAGCAGCTGCAGAATTACTGAAATAATCGAGATTTAAACAAATTCTCTGGCATCTTTTATCAGTAACGTGGAGAAATATATAGATTTATTTATACTGTCACACAAATTGATCTATTAGTCTGGTAGGGAAAAAAAGCAGGAAATGTTATACATCCAAGTTTTTTGTAGTAGATGATCATCACCTCAAGAATACTTAGGATTCTCACAATATTCAGTTTATTGCTAAATAAAATAGTATCAGAGATTGACCATGGTGCATGCCCAGATGCTGTACCTTGTCACCAAGATTCATTTCGTTGAGGAATCTACGTAAGCTGCCTATCGGTTATCCTCATTTCTGTACAGAAACTATAGGCATAAAACTTGTAACATAATAATGCCTTTGGTATATGCAGATTGAGGTAATATATCAATATAAAGTTCTTATTGTTTCATTAAATCTGTGGGTTCAGTTTGATAATCTTGTCATTCCAGATGCAGATTTTGCTCAGATAAGCATGATATCCCTTTTCAAAAATATTTCTAAATTAGGTGAACACCACTGTTTAGCATCTACTCTTTGAGAAGTGGAAAAAGCATTAAAAACTTAATCAGCAAAGAATATTGGATAAATATCTGCTTAAATCTAACTTCCTATGAATAATAAAGTATGACAAAAAAAATCCGTAAGAGATAATGTACAGTTATGTACATATATTATGTGAACACTCAAAGCCTCATGGTCCGGTTAACATGGTTTTACCGTTGCTTGTTACAGGCCACAGGCTTGACATTACCATACACCTCACGGTGTGTCAGGCTTTAGATGGATGCGTCTCACCTGCCTGGAGACTTGCTTTAGTTAGCAAGAGCCTCTATCCAATGCTATTCTATCTCTAGCTTGTTTTAGCTTTTGCTTAGCTAACTACAGCAGATAGTGTAGCACAATATGTATCTGTAATTAATAAATTAATTTAAAATGTAGCGAAGTACAGGCATAGCATGAAGGCAGAATCCTAAGAAGTGTAGGCACAGGTTGATGTGGTTGGACAAGAGCTATAAACACCTCTCGTAGTCAAATACTGCTCAGAAATGCTAGTTTGGAAGCTGGGTGAAACAAGTTTTGTGGAAAACAGATAATGAGCAAACATAAAACACAACCAGTACGGTAAATTTGGATGAAAAAAAAACCCTGTAAACCAGCAATAAAAAAGCAAGGTGTAGTCTGTGGTAGCAAACATATCAAAATTACTTAAAGGTGACCCTGCAATGAGGAGGGAAGGACCATCAGCATCAAATCCTTCTGGCAACAACCTCAGGACAACAAGACACCAAACTCCTCCAGCTGATGCCAATGATCTTAGAGAGTTAATGAACAATTGATCATAAAACAACTGGAAGACGTAGATAATAATAAACGTGGGTACATTTATCTTAATTATACATAATCTGGAGCATCAGCATCATTGTATCTGGAATAATGATAATTATTTAATTAGCTTGTTAATCTAATTAAAATCTTAACAAATTACTGACTTTTTTTTTTTTTTTTACCAACAAATTCAAGCAATTGAGTGCAACATATCAATAACACTTGTAAACCATCTTAACCAAATCTTATTTTTAGAAGTTTTTCAGGGAACACATCTAACTTACATTGTTTCATGAAATATTTATCAATTCACGTAATATATAAATATACTACTGTAAAGAATTTTGTCATCACAAATTCTGTAAGTCAGCATACTGTAGATTTAATTATAAGCTTTTAATTTTAATAAAATATTAATTCAGTATGGACATATTTTATGAATTACAGGTTTTCCCATGAACAGCTTTGTTTAAAGCACTAAAATGACATTATTCGAATACACATTCTGTTGTCTCCTAGAAAGAAGAGTAAATTGTCTCAAAAGGATAACATTTAATATATGCACACTTCTATTAGGCTTCTTATCTATTTTTTTGCCCACACAGGGGGAGGTAACTAATGAAAGCAAAACAAAGGTGAACAAATAAATAACAACTACAGATGATTACTTCTGATGGACTCTCAGTCTGTCTTTTGGTCAGTTGCAGTTACAAGGAACCAGCCTGTTAACTAAAGTCATGTGTGATTTCTACAGGAAGAAAAATCAGTTTCAGTGAAGGCTTGCAGATTTATCTCATTTTGGAGTCAATTTAAGAAGCAAAAGCAATCAAAGTGTTAGAATGTAAGTGGTGAAAAAATTGAGTTCAAGCACGACAGTCAGCAGAGCACTGTAATTCTGCTTTTACCAGCTTAGCTAATGATGCTAGATGAACCTTTGTCTGATCCAGTTCAGCTTTTCTTCTGATCTAGATGAATTCAGTTCCCTTCCAAGAGAGGAAGCTTTTTCATTTCAGTGTGAGTCTTCCCTGCTGCCTCAGATGTTCTTCCTATAAATATGGGAGAAATGGTGTTTCCAAATTGTAAATGTGTTATTCAGGTTTTCTTTTCTTCATGGCAATACACTGAAATTCCTCACTCATAATCAATTAATCCAGTTTGAAATGTTAAGCCCAGCACAAATGTCTTCTTTCAGTATTTGTAGAAGGATAATGTGTTTCATGAGCTAAAGAGACGTAATGCTATTTTTCCTGTGATTCAAAACTGAGAAATTCTAACATATCATTGGGGGATTTCTTTGGTTCAGTCAGGATCAATATTGCAAAAGATGATCCTTCTGATCAATATTCAAAATGAGTCAACATTGATATAAGAGCTTTTTACATCATACTCACTGAATTGTTACTACGGCAGGATGACATTCATACCGAACGGTTGAAGTAGAAATAATTCATTGTATCAGGATCTTTTTGTTGTAGTTGTTGTTTTAGGACAAAGTAAATACATATGCACACATATGTGTGTAGGGACGTGTGTGTGTATAAACACACGTGTATGGAAATACATGCGCAAACACATGTACACATACAGGCGTGTATGCAAGAAAATAAATACAGCAACTCCTGCCACAGAACTGTGGACACATACACGTAGGCTGCTTAGATATCATACTTAGACCATTTATGGGAATCAACCTCCACCCTCAAACCCCTCCCAAAATGTTGAGGAGTTTTATTTTTTTAAACTTTGTGTGTTGTTTGATTAAGGTTTTCTTTTTGTTGTTTGTTTGTTGTTGTTTGTGGTTTTTTTTTTCCTAAGGGCAATCTCTGTTCAGTTGAATATATTCTGATTTTGCAATTTTAACTGAAGTTTTAATTACAGTGGATGCCTAAGCTGTTTCATGAATTATTAGCATTTTGTAATTATAGCTGTTATGAACAGTTCTGTCACTTGCAAGATTGG